>NW_026856290.1:0-15682 GCF_026571515.1 Ruditapes philippinarum | reverse complement strand
GTACAGGGTCGACTTAAATTTCTCGCAACCCGAGAAAATTTGCCCCATTTTGATACTCCCCAATAAAATACCTTTGAAAAAGATTGATAAAGGGAATAAAATGAAAATAAAGGTCATGGGGGGAAACAGCATGTATTTACCGCTTTCCCTAAAAAAATTACTGGATCCCTTAAGGGACCTAGTGCAGTGAAAAATTTGTAAAGTTCATTTTTTGGGGCAGACGACAAACCCCTTTTATGACTAAACAAAAGGGCCCCTTCCCAACCCAAAGAAAGCGACCCCAAAGATGAACCTCCTTTTTCCGAATGAAAGGCATTTTTTTTATTTGGACCAAACTTTTTTGAAAAAGCAACCCGTACACATGAAAAAGAGTTTGGTTTGTTTTTAAACGTGTCTTGGGCAACTAAAAGCAGTAATCTTGAATTACCACCACACTTTCCCCAATGTTTATACGCAATGCTTTCAGCTTTTTAACGGTAAAAGGGGGATTCCAAAAAGGTGTACATGATAATGGAAAAAATCTTGTGAGGGGTGTCGTCAATTAAGCACTCTTCAAGAATGGAAAAATTTTCAAAAATGGGAAAATTTTTTTGACTGAAAAAGAAATTAAGTGGAATTTTAACCCACCTCAAGCAAGTCCCCGGAGGAGGAGCTGGAAAAGACTAAATTCGTTTTCCAAACCCTTTTAAAATAAATTAAAATAAAGGGAAAACTTTTACAGAGGCACTTTTTATTTTGATAAACGAAGCCGAAAGGGTATTTCAACGATAGCCCAATAACCCCTTTTTAAAGTGACGCCCCAAATGATTTGTTACCCTTAACCCCAAACTGACTTTTTAAGACATCTAACAGCAGTTTTTTAAAAGGGGAGTGTTTAAAAAATGAAGAAATTAGGGAAAAAGCTTTGGGTTTGAAAAAAGTAAATATCGGGCCCCTTTAAAAATTTTTGGGAGAAGAGGGTTCCGTAAATTTACATACTTTCCCTGCAAAGTCGTTAAAAATGGCAGGGGAAAAACTACAGATTTGCGTTGGTGACTTGTGTTTGTTTCTGACAGAATCCCTAAAGGGGACAAGGGCCCTTTTAGGAACGTGTTTTCCAATACGAGAAAGCCGAAAAAGGGACATTTTTAAAAGTTGTGTTGTAAAATACAAAGACACGGGAATAGTGAAATCATTACTAAATTGTTCTACTTGAAATTTTACCTTGTCATCTTCAGGGGTTGAATTATTGACATTTTAAAGTTTTAAAAGCTAAGCTTTAACATTTACCATTCGAATATACATATTTTTAAGTTGGCAAAAGGTAAATTTTATCTCTTTATTGTACATGTACTTATTATTGCGAATTTTGATGAAATTTTTAAGAGTAATTTCATGCGAGGACTGTTAGAAACGTATTGATTTCTAAGTACTTCAGATTTGTGAACGTTGTTAATGGCGTCAATATGTTACGCTACTTTACGCGACGTAAGATGTTTACGTCGACGTCATCATTTTGTTTGTTTTGTTATTGAGAATCTCGTCATTTTTAAATCTGGAACTTGATGTATTGAGACAAGTCAAAATCGGTTTGTTTAATTTAACAAAATAATGCAATTGTTTTAAAAGATAATTTACAGTAAGATTTAAATTTAAAGGTACAAAAAGTTCTTAATTAGATTTATTGTGTAATTCATATATAATTTATTGATGATGTGAATGTTTTTATGTTTATTATTTATTGCGAAGTACAAATTGTAAATGAATATTTCAGAGAATCGCTTATCAACGCTTATCAACGCTTATCAACGCTTATTGACGTTTATCAAGGAAATAAAAGTTAAAGGCGCATACTCGTTTAGATTTATATTTGAAGTAGAACCCAAGTTCCCGAACAGGGGTCATCTACTGGTCATGACCAATTACCATACCAAGTTTGAAGTTCCTAGGCCTAAGGGTTCTTTAGTTATTGATTGGAAACCGTTTTTACCTACAAGGTCAATGTGACCTTGACCTTTGACCCCAAAATCAATAGGGGTCATCTACTGGTCATGACCAATTACCATACCAAGTTTGAAGTTCCTAGGCCTAAGTGTTCTTTAGTTATTGATCGAAAACTGTTTTTTACCTACAAGGTCACATTGAAAAGCAGAGTTTAAAACTCATTTTCTAAAGGAAAATCCTTGATCTAAAACATTTTTCAAACAACTAATTCACAATGTCACATCATGACTATTATTTTCTATATTAATTAATCGGCTTTTCCCCCTGGAATTTGTGGTCATTTGTTCCATTCAATTCTTTCAACAATAGAAAGATAAAATGAGAAATGATGCATAAAAAATCTTCTGTAACCCCACTAAAAATGGTTAAGAAATCAAGATTCAGGGCTTTTCTTGCCAAAATTGTGAAGGAGCCTGGTCCTGGTCATTTTGTGAAAAAATAACACGGTAAATATGACAACTGTGAAAAAGTAATTTTTGAACAAATTAAACTTTAAAGGGAAAATTGCTTTAAATATTTTAACTAACTGATTCAAATTGGTCAAAACTGAGTTCCTACACATTTATCCATATCCTATTGGATTTATGAAGTAAAAAAAAAATAAACTAGAATGTGATTTATACCCCCGCAAGACTGCTTCGGAAATGAGGAAGTTACTAGTAACAGAATACCTTGCAAAAGAACTGAAATAGAGTTATGGTTGTGGGCAATTAAAGATAGTTGTGGTTCTTGTATATTCCATTTCCTTTCAATGTGGTTGACCATTGATGAAGTCATTGAATTACTCTGTAATTAGTCCAAAAAGAGTTACGCTTCTTGAGCACTGCACTTACTCTCATTGACCATTGAATGAAGTTTCATTGATTTGTAAACATTAGTTTTTTAATTATGCACCTGACAAGGAAAAGAAACAAAGGGCAATAACTCTACAAAAACTGAAGACGAGTTATGGTTATTGTGCACTGCACTTCCTCTCATTGCGCTTGACCAATGTATGAAGTTGTATTGCATTGCAACAACTAGTTTTCAAGTTATGCACTGGACAAAACAAGTAACAAAAGGCAATAACTATAATTAGTCAAAAAAGAGTTATGGTTATTGTACACTGCACTTCATCTTACTGCCCTTGACCCTTGTATGAAGTTTCTTTGAATTCCAACCATTAATTTTCAAGTTATGCACTGGACAACAAAAAGTAACAAAGGGCAAAAACTCTTAAACGAGTTAAGAAAGAGTTATGGTTTCTTTGCACTGCACTTTCTCTCAATATACATGACCATTGTATAAAATTGTATTTTGCATTTGCAACAGACAGTCAAACAAATATCTCAATATTCTTTCCGATTTAATGTATTGTTAACATGTGATGACAGCAGCGCTGTGTGTTAAGATTACTTTCGGTTCAGAAAATTCATTTGTTTACCATCAAAACTCATATGTTTACCATAGGAACCATATATAGATAAAAAGCAAATTATACAAAGGTAAGTAAAAAATTGTCCGTTTCTTGACAAAAAATCGAATAAATAAATACAAAGTCTTTTAAAAAGGTCCCTTCTTTGAGTTCATTTAAAAGGGGAATAATTTGGTGGAATTTTAGGCAGGGAAACAGGGAGTTATCATTCGTGGCTAAAGAATATGGCCGACTGAAATCATGAAAGCAAGTTTGTAAGTGCCACAGCCATTTGAACATCGGAACGATCATTTCATGTAAATATCTTCAAATTTGGAAATTGCTTTTACTAGATCTAGTATAGCGGATATCATCTGACGATAATTCTGAAATACCTTACCGAATAGGACGACAAACGGTGTCGTTTCTTAAATCACCCGTGCACTACACGTGCACTGGTGAACTAATATTTACGGGTGATCTTATATCAAGTCAAAATTAATCTTACAATATTGCTTTTGAATACATTTAAATTTATAAATTCACTGTTATTTATAAACAAAGGAGAAGACTTGCCTTTGTGCAGTTTTTACAGTTTCTGGAAAACTTCCAAAACGATCACGTGACCAACTTTCATATATTCATTCCCGCCAAACTTCAAATACATTGCAGTGCAAATAACGAAAAGGTCATTTGATACGAAAAGGCTTCTCTCTTCCCCTCGGTACTTGTACGCCGTTGAGAAGACACAGGGCATTGGCAAATGATTGAAGAACCACGTGTGAAGTTCGCGTGTTTTCTACAGCTCGGAGTTAAGTTTAAGGCGGCACGCATGAAGTTAATTGCCGGTGTCCGGACTATTTAAAGCCGAGGGGAATGGCCCTACAAAGTATGCAGAGTTGGCGAGGATGGGGTACTAGAGTGCGTGAGCCCCAAGTACAAATGACAGCTTGTAAGACAGGCCCTTTGCTTGGCACCCTACCGTCTTTTCATTATTATCTCAGGTTACTGTACATTTAGGTTCTCATTGACCGCCGTACAGTGACCTACTTTTGGCTCAAAATTCATATCTTTGGCTAATACTCCGTGGAAATTTCATGGAGGTAAATTATCACCACTTTGTGCTTCAAAATTAAACATTTAAGGGCATGACTGATGACATGTCCGGGGTCCGTAATCGACAGCGAAAGCTGCTTTTGTGCCTTGGGCGTATGGACCCACATTAAGCATAGACTACATACATACATGATACGAAAGGGACTTTTGGTTTAAACATATTTATTTAAGCTCGATTGCGAAACAAGTTCTTGCAACTTATATTTATATTATAAATTTATTATTATAAAAGGGACTTTTAAACAGGGATCCAAGGCGAAGTGTACCATTTTATTTCTTATTTTGATTCCCATAGTTTAATCATATTTTATTGCTTTTCTTTCTATACAAAAACAGATACAATGTCACATACAATCATAAGACAAAACATAAACAAATAAATTTCAGTTTTTGCATGAATGATGTAGTTGTTCATAAAAAGCAAAATGGTTACCTCTATTTAACATTGTACATTCTAATGTGCTATAAAATATAAATGAAATATAGAATATATAAATATGAAATATATAAATATGACAATTTGCAAAACAGTCTTAGCGGCGGCATACGCTTACAACTTAACTATTATTATTGTTGAACAATATTAGTTCAACTGAAAATAAGAAAACACAGATAACCGTCCAAAGTGTGAACAGAAATGAAGGATACAAGTGCTATATCATATGCATATGGTTGGCTGTTCTAAGAAACCATTAAAAAACAGTATACCCTGCGCAGTCAACCAAACTACATGTGTGTATATTATTATCGGACTACACGAGTGTTTTGTGCAGTAATGGACATTATAATAATTACTCTGTAAACAACCGCCGTTTATTGTGGCTTCATATATGACAAGCCCCACCCACTCACAGTTTAATGGCGGAACTTTCAACATTCCAACTTAACCACCCTGGACGTCTCAACTCCCAGAGGAGATTAAACAAATTAAACAAAAGCTTTAAACAGTTGATGACACTTTGAACACTAAAAACTCTAAAATAACAACTAAGGAATGAAATCAACAATTTGGAATCTAACTTAGAAATACAGAATTATATATTCAAATAGTCAATGTTATAAATATATATATGAAGTGAATACATCTAATTCGTTTGCATATACATGCAAGTTCAAAATCAAAACAAAGACTTCTTTTTGATAATATGATTTCATATCATGTTGGTCGATTTCATTTAAAGAGATTTAGATTTCCTTTCTTGCTTTAATTGCCAAAAATAACAAATGTTTATAACGTTCAGCAATTACACAGTGGTATGTACAGGTAAAGAATGCTACCAACTTACAAAGTACGCCCTCCTCTCGCCAAAAAATCATATTCCCATCATTTGACAGGTTGGTTTGACAGGTTAGTAAATGTAATTATACTTGTCTGAAAATGAATTTTATAAACAGCTAAAACATTTTGGTTATTTTCCCCACTAATCTTATTCAAGAGACTTTTAAAATTGCGATAAAACGTTAAAATTAACAATTATTTGTAATGATCCGTTTAAAAGTCATTTGCACCGATCTCGAAAGTCATAATGCCTCTGAGCTATATATTTTCTATAAAAGTTAGGATATTAGTAAAATATTATATTGCATCTCTTGAATAAGATCTCTTATAACTCATCTTAGAATAGATAAGAATAGAATAAATTTTATTACCAATCATGGACTTTAACGAATGGCGATGTTCTTTTAAAGTGTGCACATGTATGCTAGTACTTGTATCTTGTTTTTTGTCATTTTGAGAGTGAAATAAATAAAATATTAAATAAATTATACGCCAATACCACATCGGCAATCTACCTACTAATCGATGGCCTTCAAAAATATTTATTAATTAAAAATTTCATTTTTATAAATAAACATGTATTTGTTAGTCATTTTCCGCATCATCTAAAAATTTTTTATGTTTATCATTTCTGTCATTATATAATATTCGTTTCGTTATACTTATTGATATTGACAAAAATGTGTGAATTGGTGGAGAAAGGTTAAGTATGTTTTGATTATTTAAGATGTTTAAAGCATTGTTATCTATTAGTGTTAATAATAACGTTATTTTATATATATTTTTTTTCATAATTTCTTTCATGATATAATATTTTTTACGTATTTAAAGGTTTTATTGATGAAAATGCGTCAGTTGGTGGAGACAGGGAGAGTTTATAAGTACGAGTATGTTTTGATTATTTCAGATAAAAAATATTGTTCTTTTTAAAAAATATTGTTCAAACAGCATAATAAAGTACAGTGTTTTATATAATTACATTTATTGTTACAAAATTATAATACAGACAAAATTAAGATGAGGACAAGAGAAAATCATGTATTCGCCGACAACATTATATCTGACTACAAATTTATACAAGGAGATAAATCTAACATCCTATAAAGAAAACATGCATTGACACAAAGATACAAAACAGTAACTTCAAAAAGGCATTATCACCATCATAAAAACAACAACAACATATGTACAATAATCCTATTATGACAGTAAACATTTAATGACAAAAAGTACAGACAAATATGATTTTAACAAGACAAAAATCACAGACGACGACAACGACACCAACACCAACAACACTACATCATCATAATTTCATATATTTCCTCTAAGATGATGGTCCGCACAAAGCAGAACAAGCTTTCAAGAAAACTGTCGTCGACAGTTCCGACTCTTGGTACCATGAACGTTTCGTTCCATCCTTGAAGTTTGTGCCGATCTGGCCCTGTTCAAGTCTCCTGTCTGTAACGCCTGTCCAACTGTCCCAGCTTACTTACGAAAAAGATTCCGAAAAAGGACATGGAGAAACCACCTGACTTCCTGTTAATGCGATGATACCAGCCTAGAAAGACATAAAAATTGGAGAATATTTCATTTTAAATTAGCATAAGAATGGATAAATATGCACATTCTTATATTAAGTTGTACATTTACTTATATGTATGTAATCTACCGAATTAACAGAGTTACATGTACAGAGTATAGTGCATTTTAATGGTTAATGATAAAGGTTAGGTACGTATGAATAAAATATTGACTTTGTTCATATGTAAAATAGTGGTACATATTTTCGATACTAAGTAGAATTTAGTGACGGTGGTATCTTCTATTAAAGAAATGTTGTCATTGCCTTCTACGCCATTATTCGTGCGTAAAAGACACATCACGAACTCACTTGGAATGAAGGGTTTACAACCCACTTTCATTGAATGTAGCTGCAGAAAACTACAATCTGTGGATTGCTTAATCTTCTCAATATAGATCTCTGAATGCAGGAACTATGTGGTTAACTGAAAGGAATGGCAGTGACATCAGCTAAAGTCTGAAAAAGTAACCAAAACGTACCATATAAGTAATTCATTTCTTTGACAATAAGTCTCAAGTAAGAAGTAACATACTATTTAACTGCAATTAAGTTGCACAAAAGAATAAAAAATCAAATAATACGTCGGGCCTGGAAGTAAAATTTTCAAAAAATTGGACGTTATTAATATAAAGTATGATTTCCATAACAAGTTCAAAGTCAAGCATGAGTCACATAACTGACACATTTTTCATTTTCAAAAAATTGAGGGTTAATAATGTAAATTATGAAGATTCAAATACAACTATTATTTCCATACCGAGCTAGGAAATGGAGAAAATAAAAATCCCTAAAAAAAAGTCCAAAACGGCGAAATTGAAAATGTTGCATGCTTGGTTTGGTTTAAACATATTCAACATACATTTAACATGTGAACAATATTTTCAAAGTACATTTGGGATTAGGAGAAAGCTGCGTTCTCTCCCTGTTATAACAGTTTACATAAGCACAGTTCATGACGGTTAGTTGAAGTATTCAAAGACATTCACAAAATAGTCAAGTATTTTACAACGTAACAAATGTAAGAGCAAACAGTAAAAAAAGAAGAAAAATAAAGAGAAAAATGTTTGAAAAATTAAGCAACCCTGTAAAAAAAAGACAAAGTGCTATTTTTTTTAATTCCTTCGTTTTAGAATTTAACAAAAGAAACGAAATAATATCTTATTTGATTGCTAATAGTTGTATATTAGAAGATACGCAAAATAGATATACACTGAATATTTAAAGAAAAAAAAAGATGTAAGAGAAAGGGAGGAAGAAATGGGTGAACAACGACGAAACAAAAACGAGGACCTAAGATGCATAATCTAGTAACTACTCAATATACATGTAATTAGACATTTCTGATCTTAAGTACGCTAAAAGCGTTTTGTATCTCGGATATATTTTTGAACTGATTTAGAGATTGATACATTAGAACATAAGATAAAGTAGTGGGACCGGTAAGAATGACATTGATGGAATGATTACAAAATTGAGAAATAGTCTGATTAGTTCAGGTCGTAGGTTAGTATATTAAGGGCATATAGTGATACACATTTTCTCTCGCACCACATTCAAAATGTTTTAATTATTTTAAATTTTACCAACCTTGTTCAGCCCAAGAAGTTATTTTTTCCAGATCTGAGTAAGGGATAGTTGAAGCAGTGACGGGGTCTTCGACCATAATAAAAAAGTAAGTATCATGGCAAACAATCCTATATTGGCATTGATGTCGATAACAATATAGTTTATCTAAACCAGAAACAACAGAGTGTATTTTAACACTTATTGATGATATTTAATTTAGAAAACAGAAACAGTCATTACGTCATATGTTGGTTAACGCTTGACGCTGGTTAGCACGATTTTAGAGGTGAAGCATCGTGTGAGAGTACTGTGATGATAGTTGATGATGTGTTCTTTCGTGAAGTTCCCTTGTCAACGGTTGTTCGATTTTTCTGACATATTTATATATTTAAGCTCTATATACTGCACACTTAACCAGAGAATACACTAAACTAGATTTCAAATCTCGAATTACTTCATTTCATGCTATTAAAAATAAATTACTAACATCAGTGAACACAAATGACCCTGAGTTTAGAGGCTATAATACCGAGAACTATGTATTCAAATTATTGTAACAGTGATCACCGCCAGTATCCATAATATCAGTACCATCTGCGTGCGCTCATCAATAGCTCTGAGAACTTGTTTGTTCATTATTTTTCGTGAGGGATTTCTAGCTATTGCTCGCAATTGGCAAATTTCTTTTCATGACGTTCTAATTTCAATATATATATGTTTTAGATTTGTTTAAACTAGCGTATTAATAACTAGTGTGTAGTAAAAAACAGTGAAAAAATTGCCGTCAGTGCCAATAACTAAACTCCCTTAAAACCGTTACTCATAATTACAATCCCTTAAATTCAGTGGTTTAGACATGTACTATATCGTATGTAACATCTCATATAATTAACGCTGTCTTCCATAAAATGACTCCTCTGAGCGGTATTCTTATAAAAATACGAGGAAAACCCCATTGGAACATATAAGTTCGTATTTACAATTTTTAACTATTAGACCAGTATACGAAGACTAATATAAATCACGCATCTGCTCGTATGCTCGACATACGGATCAACCAGTTTCATAGTTGCTGTGCCGGGAGCAGGCGGGGCATTAATTTATATAAAATTTTCATTGTGCTAAATAATCATCTTACTCTATTAACCTCGGTTCAAACTCTTTCCACCCTAGCGCTACCGTGCAAATGTAAGTATCAATACCTTGTCAGAATTGAATATATCATTTGTTGAAAAACATTCCGTTTACCTCAATACTCGAGGTATAACCGTATTGTTTAACTCACTGCGTAGAATTAGTGACGACGTGTATTACCTTAATTATGTCCAATGTTTTACTATGATTAAAATGTGATGGTAATCGAATTATCGTATAAGGCTCAGGTCGAGATTTCTACATCTGACCACAGATGACTATCTTATTCAATTCATCGCCAGATTTTCCGCTCACAATGAGGGTTTACCCATTTTATTGCTAATAAAATTCATTTTGGTTTGTGGAACCAGGACACCCAAAAATAAGACCTGGAGTCGATATAAAACCCAAATTATTTAATGAAATGCGCTATTTGATTTTTTATCACTCGAAAATTATTTAAGTGTTAATTATGATATGTGCTTCTGTACTACCCGTTTGTCTTCACTCTTTTGTCCTCGCAATCCTCCTCTTTTTGGTATTAGGTTGGGCCAATACCAGCTGAAGATATTCTCTCGCACGTAACGGCCAGTGTGAGATCATGCCATAACAAAATTATATCTACAATCTGGCCTCTCTCCATTACTCATTCCATAAAGTCCTCCAATCTTGTGAAGGCATTTATTTATTTACTGAGATAGAACGAGTTTGCCATGAACGTAAACAGAAATAAAATGTTCCGGAACCTAATTTCTTATACTATTATTTTGTTATTTTAAGTAGGATTTTACCCGTTTAGTAATGACTTTTGTGCATGCGACACTCGCTTTAAGGCAATTTATTGCCATTTCTATTTCACAAAAAACAAATTTTAAAGTATTCTTTATCTTTAATCCAAACAATATTTTTTGCATCAGGTAAATAGCTTTGTACACTCTAAAATTGTTTGATTAATTAACATACTCTATGTCCGTTTTGGAAAATGTAGAGGAAATATTTCATATATTTAACAAAAACATGAACCGAAAATTTGCCAATTGAATTTTATTAGAAACTTTTATTTTGATACTAGACTACTTTTAAATATATATATATATCTAACATTTATCTTAAATTTTGTTTGCTGACATAACATAATTATATTGTTCCCTTTGTAGAAAAGTATCTCTAATGCGCCAAGAAAAAAGTCAATTTCTCTTGCATATAATCTTTCAAAACATTAATAAATGGAAGTATAAAACGAACTTTCCTTATGATTCTATATTTCAATAAATACGATAAATTATATTTTGTTAAATAATTGTAATTTTATAACCATCATTGCGCCTGTTATGCAAAATTATCCCAAATTATTTTCGAATTAAACAATTTTCCACAGCTGCAAAAGACCTCTCGCATGCTTCATTTTAAAGAAGCAAACTTGTTGAAGGTATATGTATACCATTATAAAACAAAGTGGAAGTTAATATTATTTTGGAGACATAGAAGATAGAAGTATCAAACCGAGCTGTGAGGTTTTGAGCTGAACTGGACATTTTGCTTCTTGATAAGTACAAGACACGTGAGAAGGGTCTATTTTAGTTACAGAGCAAATGTTTTTTTCTTAGAAATTTCATTTAAGAATCATTTTAAAAATA
The DNA here is from genome assembly GCF_026571515.1 of Ruditapes philippinarum. Lineage (NCBI taxonomy): Eukaryota > Metazoa > Mollusca > Bivalvia > Venerida > Veneridae > Ruditapes > Ruditapes philippinarum. The sequence continues at coordinate 3,989 of NW_026856290.1, read as the reverse complement.
CCACCGTTATTAGCCGATACCGATTAATACCGATTTCAAATATATTTTTGCGAATGGTGAGTGGTATAAAAAATCACATTTTTTGTGGGTGTTTTTGGCATATTTCTCTAGTGTTTTAAGCAAAAGTACCTATTAAAAAACATAATAAACGTTATCCGGGAAAAATGCAAAACAACATAAATTTTTAGAACATTTCATGCGTTTCATGAGTTAAACTTTAGATACACATTCCGTAGCACTGGGGATCATCTAAGTACTTGGACATTTGGACAACTCTGGTTGTGACATCTCGCAAATATTGGTTAAAGAATCATTCTTGCAAACTCCTCACAGCGGCTACGTGGACCCCATTGGAAATAAGCTTTTAGCCTAATGGGCAATCCTAGGATTACATAGAACAAACTCATTAATTAATCTTATATTAATTTTTGTTGCATTTATGTGTGTGTTTTTATATATATGCAAGTTGATATATGTGATAAAATTGTATGTGTATATGTCTATTCCCTGAATAAATCGAATAAAACATGCACCAACTAGAAAAAAACGGGTAAAGAAGGTCACCCAACCAAACTGGATTAATAAAAACATCCTCGATGCTATTAAAACAAAAACACCAGTTTCATAAGGTTAATGACACATATAATTACAACATATGGAAAACAACACGTTAAGTCTCTCATATATGATTCTAAGCGACAATATTATAATGATACCATCAATCAAACAAACACAACCCAAAGAAATTATGGACTGGTCTAAAGGAATTATCTGGTTACAAATCCAAGGTTCAAAACACATTTTTATTGATGATGATGATGGCAACCCGGGTTTCTGACCCTTTAATCACTGCCAAATTTATTCAACAGACAATTTGCGAATCTCCACCAATCACATCATGCCATTAATCAGACTGGTTATGAAAATCCTGAGCTTGTTGAACCTAAATGCATCTAAACTTCAGCATATACCCCCTTTCAAAATACCTAAATATAGAGCTCTCTTATGTGTTGAACCAATTAAAAATCGATCGATTTTACAAAGTCATGTGGGTCAGATGGTCTCAGTGCAAGGTTTCTAAAAGTTATCGGCTCATATTATTGCTCCCATAAAACTTACCCACATATATTCAATAACAGTATTCTAAACAATACATTTCCTAAATCATTCAAAAATGCAAAAGTCATTCCTGTACATAAAAAGGGTTCTAAAAGTGATAAAAGAAACTATAGGCCAATTTCCATACTTCCCCTTGATATCACTTATTCTTGAACGTTCATGTCAGTTCACATTTAAAGCAATACCTTGAGAAAAATCAACTCTTTACTCAGTACAGGTCAAATCGTCAGTCTGGATTCAGGTCAAATCATTTAATTTAGAGAAAATACATGTCAATAGACAACAGAAACATATATAGTTGGTGGTTCTATTATCTTCCCCAAAAAAAACCCCTTTTTTTAAGGAAAACCCCTTTTTTAAAAAAAAATTTTTTTAAAAATAAAAAAAATTTTTTTTATTTTTTTAAAAAAAAAAAAATTAAAAAAACCTTTTTTTTTAAAAAACCCCCATTGGGGGTTTTTTTTTTTAAATTTTTTCCCCTTTTAATTAAAAACTCAAAATTTTAAAATAAACGTTTTATTTTTTTCAAAATTTTTCATAAAATTTCCAAAATTTCCTTTTAAATAAAAACACTTTTTAAAAAAAAAAAAAATTTTAAAATAAAAAAAAAAATTTTCCCTTTTAAAAAATTTTAAAAAAAAAAAATTTTTAAAAAATTTTAAAAAAATTTAAAATTTTAAAAAGGGAATTAATTTGGCAATTTTTTAAAAATTAAATTTTTTCAAATAATTCTTCAATTTTCAAATTTAAATAAAAAAAAATAAAAAATTAAAAAAAAAAAAATTTTTCCCAAAAACCAATTCAAAAAAAACGTTTCAATTTTTTTTTTTCTTTTTTAAAAATTTTTTATTAAAAAAAAAGGGGGAAATTTTTTTTAAATTTCTTTTTGAAAATATTTTAAAAAAACTTTGGCCAAAAAATTTTAAAAAAAAATTTCAATTTTTTTTAAAAATTTTTTTTTTTAACTTTTTTTAAGATTTTTGGTTGGAACATTTAACCTTTATTTGATTTTTTGAATTTAATTTAAACCTTGGAAAGTTTGGTTTTCAAAATTTTTTTCCGTTTTTTTTTTTTTTTTTTAAAAAAAACCAAAAAAAAACTTTTTAAATTTTTTTTTTATTTAAAATTCCTTTTTTCGAAAAATTTAAGGGAAATTTTCCCCCCGGGGGGCCCCATTTTTTTTGGCTTTCCTTTATGTTTTTTTTTAAAAAATTAAAATTTTTTGAAAATTTTTTGGCTTTAAAGGGAAAACAAGGGGAAAATGATTTTTTGAATTTTTAATCCTATTTTAAAACCTTTTTTCCCCAAAAAAACAAAATGAATTTTTTTTAACTTTAAAAACCAAAATTATTTTTTAGGAATTTTTAAATTGCCCTTTACTTAAAAATTTTTTTTCCCCTTTACCAAATGTAAAAAAAAATTTAAACATTTTTTCTTGAAAAAAAAAAACCCCTTTATTGCAAAAAAAAAAAAATAGGTTGGTTCAATTTTCCTTTGAAAATCTCTCTTTCTTAAAGCTTTTGGGACTATTGTTGGAATCCTCTATTATTATTGAAAAGCTTAGAATGTTAAATAAACCTAGGACCCTTCATTCCAGTTGCTTGGTTTCCTTTCCTATTTAGATTGGCAGAACCAAACAAAATTTAAAAAACATATTCCGGTTTATATTTTCAGAAGTTCAAGGTTTCAGTAAACTAACTGGAGTTTTCCCTCAGGGGGCTCAGTGCTAGGTCCTATACTGTTTTTAATTCTATATTCAATTTGAACCTGCCTTTGTTCTTATGGAAAAAAAACAGAAAAACTGATAATTTTTGCTTTTGATGACACCCCACCCTTTCAACCCTTTTGATGTATTTCCCCTAAACAGGAGTAGTTGAAATCTCTTACCTCATGATTCTTTTTAAATGGCCAAAACAAATGGGTGTGATTTTGAAATCGCATGTCTATCAATGTTAAACAAAAAACTAAGGTCATGTATATTTCCTCAAAAAAACACAAAAGCAAAATTAATATTCATGAAAGTAATCCTTTGTATTTATATTAAAAACCCAAGAGCAAATTTTTTTGTATGCTCTTGAAGAAAAAAAATTTATTGGGTATTACAATTAATAACACCTTGTCTTTGGCAAAGCCATATTGATAATGTTTTCTTAAAAAGTGTAACTCATTGTTACAATTTATTATCACGTATATAAAATTATTCATATTTTTTTATACCTGTACGTAAAAAAAAGTTTTACAATGCATATAATTTTACCACATCTTTGAATTTATTTGTTGCCCTAATTTTACTGGTTAAACTGTTACGTCTTTTCTAGGAAGATTTAAAAAAATCATTAAGTTCCAAAAAGAGAGCTGCAAGGGCTAATTCTAGACAAAGATTATTTGACACTCCCATCTGCTTGAAACTTTTTCTGAAACTCCGCTGGGATGACCTTTTCACCCGGGGGGTTGTTTTTTCAAAAAAGCTATTATGATGTTTTAAAATAATGAATAAAATCAGGCGCCTTCCTATTTATTGAATAATTTTTTATTTTTATCGTCAGATGTTCATACTCGCATTTTTTTTCGTTTCATCACTTGATTTTTCAACTTTTTTTACCCCTAGACCAAATACTGAACAATTTCGTAAGTCTTTTGTTTATTCCTGGATCTTGTATTTTGGAATGGGGGCCTTCCCTTGATTTATATTTAAGTCTGCTACAATCTGTTAACCATTTTTAAAAAACCTTATACTTTGAGGTATTTATCAAACCATGTATGCAAATTTGATAATCTCCTGTATGTTTTTACATTTATGTATTTTAATAGTTTTGAATATGTTAAATTTAATTGTTCCTTGTGGGGGGGCCTCATTGGGGTTTATATGG
>NW_026856289.1:0-40844 GCF_026571515.1 Ruditapes philippinarum | reverse complement strand
TGATACATTACCACACGTTCAAAGCTACTTTTTCCATTTGTTAAACATCTAACATTCTCTAAATCCATTATATCTTAAAGATTGAAATATATTGATTTCTGACGCATAATGTGCCAAATAAAACAACAATAAAAAAAAACAACAACAACAACAAAATCTATACAATGACGTTTTAAGGTTTGTAACGTGAAGTATATAAATGATTGATTACAGTTTACTATCTTACACAAGCGTCCTTTATTCACTATTCTCATCTTGACATTTAAGCTAAAAAACATTGAGCCAAAAGTAATGCAATAAATTCGTATATGATGCAGTGATACCGTGGCTTTGAAATAGAAACAAAAAACTCTATAAGGCGTTTATTGTACTCGAAGGAATAATTGTAATACTTCGGGGCATTTGGTGTTTATTGTTAACTTTCATTTATTGTATCCTTTTTGCATTGATTAAAACATTTTGTTACTGTCTTTAGTAACGCCATACGCCTATTTAGGGATTTTATTTTACAGTAACTGTGAAATTGGAATAGATATAATCACTTGAAATATACTCAATTATTTTGACTGGATATATTCTTGATACAATATTCAGGTGTTTCGTGTCCATTTTTCATTAATTTATTTCAAATTTGTCAAATCATCGATGGAAAGAACTTCTATTATTGGCATCTTAATGAAATCTGTTCAAGTATTCAAAGCAATTTTGCACTACATTGTTCAATCTTTTAAATCTTGATGGTCATATCTATGTGAATTTTCTTACGAAAAATCAAATCAAAAAGTTTTTGGTATTTATTTTGGATGTTTTTTGTTGTTGTTGTTTTTTTAAATTCATATAAGACTTGCAAATAAATCATAGTATCATAATGTGAAGTTTTATATTATTTTTACTCAATGACAGTTGAAAAGGAGGCACACAGAGGAGTTATGAAGTACAGTGTACAAAAAAACAACAACAAAAAAACAAAACAATAACACGAAAAAAGTCCCGATACAAACGATATTGATAGACAAATGTACATCGTAGAATAAATCAACCAATCGAAAACATTTATCCGTGAGTGATGAACTTCTACTTACTGTTTTATTTCTATAAAAAGAAAGTTTTTGAGCAACTGTGAATAAACTTAATTATTGCTGACATTCTTTGCCAATCATCATCATAAAAACGACGCAGAAAAGTGAAAAAAAAATAAGCTCATTCAAATTGAGTACTAGAATTGTTTTACATTTTTTTGTAGAATGTTTGTTAAATGAAGGTTTTAAATTCAATCCAATTTAGCCACAAATTTTCAGTTTAGCAAGAAGATTTACTTTACGATACAAAAGACGTCATTGTAATAGCTTTGTTGATTGCTACTTCATTGCTGAGGTCTGGTTTTAGAACCATGTAATTAAACACAACGTATGGACTTATCAAAAAACACAGCGAATACGTCACGGAAAAAGGCAACAATCCAAGAGAAATACAACAACTAAATGACTGTTTGGTTTTTTTTTTCTGAATTTTACACACAGACACACGCACTCACAATTGAATTTTTGTACGAATAAAACACAGCCAGAAAAACGAATCAAAAATATTTTAGTTTCCGTTTAAAAAACCATTATTTTAAAACTTTTTTTTATAAATAATACCAAGACATTTACATATAATGTCAGACCTGAAATGATACCGAATAAGCAGAGTGGAGAATGATTTATAGCAATGACTTCCGACTGTCTGCCTGTAACATTTTCATGTCCGCTTCATAAGGTCCGGCACATATTTAAATGATTTAAAATCGCTTTTATTGCCGCTTACTGACGTATATACTGTCGGGTATTTGGTATGTTTAAAATGATAACCATTACCACACGATGTGCAGATCACAACAAATACCCAAAAGGTCAAAGTCACAAAACTAAAATACACATTTTGTACCGGTCTTTTAAATTTTAGCTGTTGGGAATATTATAGAATCTATCAGCTTTTAAAATACGGAACAACAAGGTCGCTCTACGCACACATTCCAGGCCAGTCAAATGTTTTGGTTGAAAACTGTTTATTTCTTTTGGTAAGGCGGTCAACATTTTTTCTACATTCACGTCCACTGCGGCAAGGGATATGGCTTAAACCATAATCGGATTAATTCTAATATCTTTAACTCTTCTTCTTATAACAAAAAGCAAGAGAAATCCAAAATTTAAAGCCACGAACAAAAACAATATCTATTCTATTTTCTTTGATAAAATAAAATCAAACGTTTTTCTAAGCTTTCGACATTCAGTTTTCTCCCCAAAAATGACATTTATTAAACAACCTGTGTGCACTATTATATACACAAAATCAACATATGTGATACAACATTTCTCATATTTCATTATATATTTTTATATCTTTTTAATGCCTATTGTATTTAAACATTTATGCTTATATCTTTAAAACTGACTTATTGGTCTCAAAGGTATAAAGTTAAAAGTAAAAAAGGAACCCAGGCTCCTTGGCACCTCATAGATTAAATCATAGTACAATCAAGTTATATTTGGGAACGACAATCAATGACTTGCCCTCTTTGTGCAGCAGTGCTGGCCTGCTGAATTTATGAAATGGTTTTGTCCTGCTTTTAATGTAAAACAATATGCTTAAAGTTTAATGGATGCCAAAATCAACATACTGATTAGCTTAAAACGATATTGAGTCAGATTTTCTTCCCTTGAAAGAGTCATCAGTTTCTGTATTTTTATCATGCTAAAAATAAGGGTACTTCCACTGGAACAGGTCCAATCATTGTCCACATTGATACAGTTTTACAATGCTTCGTACCGTTGAGTGCCCAAAGTTGTTATTTGACGTTGCCATCAATCTAATTCTGATAGAAGCAATTCCTATGACCATACAATCATTTAGATTCTAAACGAACAATTCGAATTCACTTTGAACTAGTTCAAATGGAAAACAATTATTTCTATAAATACAAATGATTAAATTAAAAAGCTATAATTTGGTTTAATATTTCTTTTATGTACATATCTATCAAGATATCATAAAACATTGTAACAAAAAAACAATAATGAAAGAGGGCATTCTTATTCACCTATCTCATTGATATCATTGTTGGCTCAGGTATTTTGAGTACATTTAAGTATTGTTTCATCTTTTGAAGCAATGAAGCCCATATTCCTGTGGGTAATATTTCTTAGCAGAATGTTGCTAAAAATTGCTTCGAGAACGTCCTCTTCCAATTTTACAAATTGTTTCAAGCTTATACACTATCAATTTTATTGCTTGATTTTGATTACATATTTCTCCGGTACTTGTCTATTTACTCCTTGATTGGTTTTCTATTCTCTGACAATATCAAAACATCAATTGAGCGCACCTCTCTACGTGTCTGTAAGATCAAAATCTGTTCAAGAATAAAGCGACCGTATTGAACATTTTTTGTGCAGTCATTTACCGAATGTTATCTCATTTCACGATGAATAGGAGGAGGATTTCAGATCAGCTTTTAAAGGAAATAGCCAGAAACCTTTTGTTAAACAGGAGAAGCAAGCCTACATATGTTTGATAATGTAAGTAACAGTATAAAATTATAATAATAATAATTCAATTTATATTTCATAATTAAACTATTTTTATAATTGAATAAAAAATAACAATGATCCTAGTATGTCAAATACTATACATGTAAAAGCGAGATAAAGATGTTATTCAGATAGGCATTTGCTTAGTCATTTTTTTCTCAAGAAATGCTTGTGATGTCATAGATACATTTTTAGATCAAACAAAGAATATAAAGTTGCTAATGGAACACAAGAAATATTGACCATATAGATGTAAAAACTTCTAAAATGTCTTAGCCGTCACGCTCTTTCATTCAAAATGACACGTGATGACAAAAATATATTGTGTTGTCCTTTGGACTACACACAAAGGTTTAACAAAGTTATAATATTTAAAAAATATACAGTAAAGATAAATGACATAAAACACAGTATCCAAAAAATTAAACAGGTGGACGTAAACGTTTAGGATGCACTTCCGTTACAACACAATACATAATTGTTTAGGGCAACATGATCAGAAGAATTTATGTATTGCCAAAAATTTAAAATGATTTCCGGCGGGAGATTTTTTTAAACTATAAGAATAATAGATTAAAAAGTCAATTTTTCATCACTTTTATTCATTTCTAGCAATTATAATATTGTATAAACCCATGCCCGTATTATAGCCTACACTTACCGCAATATCAAGAATGATACATCTGTTCTAACAGCTAAAACCAGTGCCAATGAATGGGGTATCTTATGAGACTTTGATAAAAAAACACCTGTAAAGATATATAAACAAATTGTAAAAGAAATATGAAAAAAAAGTCTCACAACAGTTTGATTTTGATACATATTTATTTTTGTTATATCGATGTTTCTAAATAACATTTAAATACCAGTCATTAATACTTCTTACATGTTTAACACGCATGCTTTTTTCTGTTGCATGTCTCTGCTCATATTAAAAAGAAACAAGTGGTAACATTTTTAACTGCTCACATCAGAAAGCACATTTAACATTGTTTTTAATGAAACTTCTCGAAATACTAATAGCAATACTCAATACTTATCTCTCAAAGCATAATTAATATTGTTTTCACAAACAATTTCTCAACACATCGTTAGCAACTACTCACCTCTTGAAGAAAATTAAACATTGTTCAAGTCTAAGACTTCTCGCATCCTCATAAACAATGGTGACTGCTCACCTCTTTCAAGCACATATGAAATTGTTTTCAATGACAACTTCTCGAATAGCGTAAAAGAATGCTCACCGTTCAAAGCACATTCAACATCGCTTTTACTGAACTGTTTTCGACTACCAATAGCAATGTTCACTGCTCAGTCATCAAAGCATAATTAACATTGTTTTCACTGAAAAATTCTCAAACAACCGTGAGAAATGCGTATTGTTCATTTCCCAAAGCATAGTGTATCACTGAAGTTTTCTCAAACCTCTATATGCAATGCTCACTGCACATCTCACAAAACATTTTAACATAATTTTACTAAAGACTTCTTGATAAATAATTAGCTATATTAACTGCTCAACTCTTAAAACACAATTCGCATTGCTTTCACTCAATATCATTGAACAACCGTTAGAAATGTTTACGGCTCAACTCCCAAAGCACATTCCTTATTGTTCTCATTGAAATAACTACTGTTATAAATGCTCACTACTCATCTTTCAAAGGACCTTCATTAATTCTGAAAGAAAATGTTTCGAACTATCATAAACAACGCTCACTGCTCATCTCTCAAAAGAAATAAGATGAGAAATAATTGTCATATCTTATTCTTATCACCTTTTTTGATAACTAGTGTGGTAAGTTGACATGTTAAAGAAATAACTGTCTATTTTCGAAGTCATTAAAATGTTCAAGTAACTTTAGATTGTTCATCATATGACGGAAACAGACAAATAATGCATTATTGTTGTTTTCAAGGAAATATTTATATCTATGAAGTGTTATAACCTGTCATATTTAAAGTTCCTTGTCATATAAAATATTTGTTTTATATGATAACAATGTCTGTAAAAATCTTCGGTCGAACCATTTAAGTTTCAAGGCCAGTTTTGGAAACATTTAATGCATTTATGTTAGCTGATATTTTTTACAAATTGCCATTTTTATGGTAATTTTGAGATGTTTGATACTGATTAAATATGTAGTATGTAATATGTGCCTCAGATATGCCTTTTTTACATTTTTATTTCGCAAACACGCTTATTTTTGGTATCTTGCTATAGGTTTAAAAAACATAACTCATTTGCCATATAGATGAACTAACATTTGCTTATTTAATTATGTTGGCAATTAGTATAATTATTATAGAAAATTAGTATTTTGCATGGAAGTAAAGATACTACTTTGTTTTCATGTTGCTGCCATATTAATGATACATTACCGCACGCCCAAAGCTACTTTCTTCATTTGTTAAACATCTAACATACTCTAAATCCATTATTAAAACATTTTAACCCATGTTTCACGTCGAAATAATTGAAATATATTGATTTTTGTTGCATAATGTGCCCTTTAAAGTACAAACATTATAAAGTATTGTGATTATATATTTGTTTTTTTCACCGTTCTTTAAATGCTTAACACTTTTGTATTTAAATATTTTATAGAGATAAGCTAAAATGCAATAAGATATGACAAAAGACGTTTGATACTTATAAACTCTTACATGATACTATAATAAGTAGTGCTTCTTTATTCCACATTTGGTTAAGAAATTTCCATTCTATACAATAACGTTGTAATTCCAGTTTACTATCTTACACAAATGTCCTTTATTTACTATTCTCATCTTGACATTAAAGCGATAAAATCCTTGACGCCAAAAGTAATGCAATAAATAAGTAAATGATGTAATCTATGTACATATTGTGCATCTTAAAGTACAAACAGTATTTAGTTTTATAGTGTGATCATATATTTTAATACTAATGCTTACCAGATTTATAATATTGTATAGAGATAAGCTTTAAATGCATTAAAATATGCAGAGAATCTGTTAGAAATTAATGATAAAATTTTACATAAAACTTTTTTAAATATTGTCTCATTTCTAGGGGTGTAATCGATTCAATCGATATCAGTGCATCAACGATCTTTGTTATCCGATTCGATATCGATTCCATTTTTTAAATATCGGATATTGAATTCACATACATTTCTAGCTATAGAGACTTCAGCAAACAAGTTTTATAGTACTGATAGACCAAACGTCAAAATAAAAGCGACATATAAAGTTATGGAAGCCAGAACTAACATAATATTTCAAACATTTTTTTTTCTAAAACGAAAACGGATCAACACCAGAGTTACCTCCCAGTGTCTCTAACGAATACTGCCGAATTTGGTTGTAATCTCGCTTGTCTGCTAAGTGGGGGTCAAGACCCCCCAATTCAGATTTTAAAAAGGGAAAATGCCAAGAAAATTTTTGTTAGTTTTGTTTCTTTGTAAAAATTATGATAACATATGTTAAACTTTGATAATTATTCCGGTTCTAAACACTATAATTTGCCAATTAAACCCTGGCTTACTAATGGAACTGCAAGGACAGGATTTAGCATAATAGGTAACTACGTAATGGCAACAACAACAACAACAAAAGTAAAATGGAAAAGGCTTTAAACATAATAGTTACTAGTCATTAGCTGTCATTAAAAGTTATTATATAAAAAAGAAACAAATTGTTCACTTTTCGTAGTTTATTTTTTTGCATGTGTTTAAATATAACTGCATATTAAAACAAATTATAAAGGACTTGAAAGCTTCATTTTGCCCGGCAATCGATATATCGCTGTATCGCCGATAATTCATTACCGATATATCGATACAAAAATCCTTATCGATGACACCCCTACTCATTTCTCCAAATAAAAGTCAATAATTTTAAATCTATACAATACTGGTGTACGGCTTGTAAGTAAAAGTATAAAAATGATTTCCATTTTACTATCTTACACAAACGTTCTTTTTTTACTATTCTCACCTTGAAATTAAAGCGAAAAAACGTTGACGCTAAAAGTAATACAATAAATGAGTAAATAGAAACAAAAAAATCCCATCTAAAGTACCTTTAACGTACTCTACAATTCTAATACGAAACAAGAATTGTTCTATTTCTAGGTATTTTGTGTTTATTTACATTTTTTTATTGTATCCTCTTTGCATTGATTGGACATTTTGTTGCTGTCTTTAGTAACGTAATAAGTCTATTGGAGGATTTAATGTAACAGTTACTGTAAAATTGGACAAAACATCACATACTCGACAATTTTGGATAAATTCTTGATACAATTTCAATGTGCTTCGTATCTATTTTTCCTAAATTTATCGCCAAATAAGTGTTCATCAAAGCATCGACGGAAAGAACTTCTATAATTTGGCATCTTAATGAAATCTGGTCAAGTATGAAAAGCGATTCTTGCACTGCAGTGTTTGATCTTTTATCATGTGGATGGTCATATTAATGTGAATTCTCTCATGAATAATCAAAGGTTACATAGAATAGACCTTGTGGGATTTTATTGTATTATTTTAATATTACTTACATAACACCTGCCAAAAAGCATAAAATTATAATCAGAAGTTTTATCTTAAGAAATGAAAGTTGAAAAGGAATTATATATATCAAAGGTAAAGACAGTTTAGTATCATGAGAAATATCAAGTTCGAATTAAACCGTCGACGTAATTAACGACAGCTATAATGTAAAGAGCACAATACGGCATTAAAAAGGCAATAACACGAAGGAAATGCAAAGCTGCTAGTTCAACATTCCAGAATCACTAACTCTTAAGACTCAGGAACCCTACATTAAGATCGCACCAATAACAAAAAGAAAACTGTGAAATGCTTAAATTTCTATCAATTTCCAAAACCATCTTCACGAAATAGTAAGTTCAATTGATGAAAAAACTATTTAGATCAATATATGTAAAGTAAACGGACACTAGACATGATATATATATGAACTTATATAGTCAAGAATCTTTTAAGGAAAAAGTTCCGGGACATACGATTTTGAAAGACCAATGTACATCGTACAATAAATCAACCAATACAAAACTCTTATCCGTGAGTGATGACCTACTACTTCCTGTTTTATTTCTATAAAAAGAAAGTTTTTGAGAAGCCGGGAATAAACTTGATTGTTGTTGACTTTCTTTTCCAATCATCATTATAAAAAGCGATACAGTAAGTAAGAAAATAAACTCATTCAAATTGAGTACTAGGATTATTTTATAAACATTTTTGTAGAATGTTTGAGTAAGGAATGTTTTAAATTCAATCCAATTTAGCCACACATTTTCAGTTTAGCAAGAATATATACTGCACGATACAACAAACGTCATTGTAATAGCTTTGTTGATTGCTAATACATTGCTTTAGTTAAACCATGTAATTAAACACAACGTATGGATTTATTATAAAACACTGCGAATACGTCACGGAAAAGGCAACAAAAAATCAAGAGAAAAACAACAACAAAATAAGTGAGTTTGTTGTTTTCTGTATTTTACACAAAGACACACGCACTCACAATTGAACTTTTGTACGAATAAAAACACAGTCAGAATCACGGATCAACAGTATTTTAGTTTCTGTTAAAAACGCAACATTTTATAACATTTATATAAATAATAACAAGACATTTACATATCATGTCAGACCTGAAATAATACCGAATAAGCAAAGCGGAGAGTGATTTATAGCAATTTATTTCGTCTGTCTGATTGTAACATTTTCATGTCGGCTTCATAAGGTCCGGCACATATTCATTTAAATGACAATGATCGTCGTATGTCAAATAATGTACATGTAAAAGCGAAACATACATGTTATTTGGATAGGCACTTGCTTTTCAATTTTTTCTTAGAAATGCTTTTGTTGGCATATATACATTTTTAGATCAAACAAAAAATACAAAGTTGCAAATGAATCGCAAGACATATTGATAATATAGATGAAAAAAACTTCGCTACTTTTGTTCACAATGACATGTGATGAAAAAATATATATTGTGTAACACGCAAAGATTTGACAAAGGTATGCTATAAAAGTATTAACATTTCAGATGAGCAACATAAAAGAAGTGTATCCTGCCAGTGAAACAGGCGGAATTGAACGTTAAGCATGCTTAAACCAGTGTCCATGTGTGAGGTATGTTATGAGACTTTAATTAAAATATCTGCAAAACAAAATGTAAGCAAAACAAGAGCTGTCAGTAGAACAGCACGCTCGACTATTCTAAGTGCTTGATAGTAAAAGAGCATTGATAATGTTAATTTTTTTTTAAGTTCAAAAAAGGGCTATTTCTTTTATAAATTCATGTTAAATGCCTTAGAGAGAGTGTAATTATACAGTATTGGCTTGACTATTCGAGGTTATGTCACAAGGGTGTTTTATTGAGTATAATAATACTAATTACCTATGAATACATAAAGTTGACAGAAAAGGTACAAAGGCTTGTTATTTAGATGTTTTAGCAAGTAAATCACTGCTTTATTATTATGAATGCATAAAATTGTCCCAAAAAAGGCACAGACCCTTCAGTAGTTATTGAGATTACAACTTACAAGCAAAACTTTACCATGAATTTCTAAGTTGAAAAAGGGGAAAAAAATCAGCCTAAATGCAAGATAGAATCATGGGTCTTTGTCAGTGACCTACAATTATGACCCTAAATGCATATGTGAAGTTTGAAATAAATATCTTTAATAGTTATTGAGATATGTAAAACTTGCATGTAAACATTAACCAAGAGACTAAGTAGAAAAGGGGATATGAATCAGCCTTAATGCAAGATAGAGTTATGGAACTTGGTCAGTGACATACAATTATGACCCTCCAATTATGACCCTAAGTGCATGTGTAAAGTTTCAAGTAAACATCTTTTAAGACCTTTAACCTGTAACCAAAATTTCTAAGTTTAAAAGGGGCAAATAATTCTGCAAATATTGCAGGCAGAGTTATGCAATTTTACAAACTGATGTACATTGTCACTATAAAAAAAGTCTTTTAAATTTCAATTGAATATCTCAAGCAATAATTGAGATATTTGACTTTACAAAAAAACTTTAACCAAAATTTCTAAGTTAAAAAGGGGCATAATTCTGTCAATATTTTAGACAGAGTTATCCAACTTGTCAATCTGATGTACCTTGTTACTATGAATAAGTATTGTAAGTTTCAATTGAATATCTCAAGCAATAATTGAGATATTTGACTTTACAAAAAACTTTAACCAAAATTTCTAAGTTAAAAAGGGGCATTATTCTGTTAATATTGTAGGCAGAGTTATCTAACTTGTCAATCTGATGAACCTTGTTACAAAAAATAAGTATGGTTAGTTTCAATTGAATATCTCCAGTAATAATTGAGATATTTGACTTTACAAAAAAAATTAACCAAGGCAGACCGACGCGGACGCTGACGCCGACGCCGGGGCGACTACAATAGCTTTCATATTCTTCGAATAGTCGAGCTAAAAAAGGTAAAAAATATGAAAAAATGTCTTACAACATTTTGAGTTTTATGCATGTTGGATTTTGTTATACTTGAGTTTCTAAATTGTACTAGAATAATAGCCATTTATACTTTTTAAATTTTTCAATTTTTTTTTTTTGCTTATCTCGGTTTATATCAGGAAGAAACAACCGTTCGCAATTTTAACTGCTCACATTGAAATGTTTTTTTATTGAAACTGCTCGAGCTATCAATAGCAGTACTCAATACTTACCTCTCAAAGCACAATAAACATTGTTTAGACTAATAATTTCTCAAAACATCGTTAACAATAGTAAAAACTCACATCTATGAGCAAATTTTACAGTGTTCAAACTCAAAGCTTCTCAACTCATCATCATCATCTCGAAGTAATGGTAAATGCTCACCTCTATCGAGCACATTTAAGATAAATTGTTTTCACTTATTGAACATTAACTCTTTCGAACTGCCAATAGTATTGTTCACCTCCCAGTCCTCAAGCACAATTGACATTGTTTTACTGAAAAGAGCAAGGTTCACTAAGCACCAAAAATGGCCCCATCTAAGATATTGATGAAAACCTAAAGGTGTATAGTACAATGTGTTACATTTTCAAAATAGACATTTATTAGGCATGTCTGGTTACTATGACGACATAATGACATCATAATTAGAGCACCTGCTTAATTCAATTAAATCACAAATTTGACGACAATTTTCATACAAGACTAATAAATTTGTGTGTTTGACTGAAATAAACTCATAAAGATAGCAATATATTTCGTATATATTGCAAACAAAATTATACTTTAGTTAAAATTAGACTATTGTGTCACAAAACTATTATAAAAGATAAATGGGGCTCGTTTCGGATATTCCAAATTCGGATATTTAGAAATGAAAATGTGCATGCATATTATTTTTCGCCTAACTAAATGTTTTTATTTTTACTTTTATAAATACTGTAAGTTTGTTCATTTTCTAATAATAAATGTCTAATTTGCTTGTTTTATTCATCTACTTCTTACATTACGTTTTAAATAAGGTTGTATAGAATCAATCGCAATTTTAACGGCCTTTTTAGTCAGTCTTTTGACAAGGACGTTGAACATAATAATAATAATAATAATAATAATAATAATAATAGTAATAATGATAATAATAATAATAATTATTATTATTATTATTATTATTATTATATAATGATAACACAAAACAGATAAGTATTTCTGTCTAAACTTACACTGAGTAACTATATACATGTAAGGAAATACTGTAAAACACTTATTATTCGCGAGAAATTTATTTTCGCTAATATTCGCGAGTTTTCTAAGACGCGAATATTTCTCGCGAATATTTCACTTTGTCTATACACTTGTCCGAAAATGAACACTATCCGAAGTGCGTACACATGGATATATATTTGCGGGAAGGATCGAAACCAGTACTAGTTACATCAGTAGTATGTAAATACTACCAGGTGTTGACTTATTCCGATGTATAGTGTAAAAGTCTGCCTAAATTAAGTAAATTTATAGATATAAAAGTATGTTAGAATTTTTTTGTCAAGTAAAAATAATGTTTGACTGTATGCTCTTTCGGAGTATACGTAATATTTGATACTGAACTGCAAATTCGATACTATTTTCTTTTATGAATTATGATACAGCCAAATCCAGAAAACAATTTGTGTAATTTATAATTATGGAAATCAGACTTTTATTACAATTGTATATAATGATCCATGACGATATGAGAACTGAGAAAAAACAAGAGCTCTCACAGAACGTGACAAATGCCCCCGAAGATCATTTTAGTTCTTAACCAACTATTACACGTTAAATGTGGTGGTAAAAATTGACAAAGTTAGAACTCCAGCAGTGAACTATAAGTTATACAAAGAAACTAGGTCTTGTTCACAACACATTGTCCATCTATGATGAATTTATATTTTTAAATAAAAATTGAAACTTTCATGTATATGGAAGTTACAGAGCGGACACAACAACCACCATTTATATGTTTATAGCATGAATATTGAAAAAGTTTAAACCCCAGCAGTGACCTTAAACTAAGGCGTAGGAACACGGGTCTTAAGGGCAACACATCATATATTTATGATAATTTCATATGTGAAATAAAAAAATATAATCCTTTCATGCATATTATTTTCAGAGCAGTCACGACCATCTCTGAATATATGTTAATTAAAATCAAAATTAACAAAGTTTGAACCCCCACAATGACCTTGACCCAAGTCATAGAAACCAGTCTTGTTCGCGACACACCATAAATCTATGGTTATTTCATATATGAAAGAAAAATTAAAATCCTTTCATGCATACTGAATCAGAGCCGACACGACCACCACTGTCTATATGTATAAAGCCTGAATGACTGACGGACTGACAGACAGACGGACGGTTTGATTTTAATATGCCATCCTTCGGGGGCATAAAACATTTATTTACATGTATTCATAATTTATGTGACATAAAACAAGATTTGGTTTATATCATCCCAATATGCCCTTACATCTACATAATGATTGTAAATTAAACATTTAACATACTTGGATGCCTACTATCAAAAATTTAATTAAGCATTGTCTCTATTACTGGTACTTTTAACGATTCTTTTTCACACCGTATTGAATGGCTATCAATTTCAAAATACCGCTACATGATCAGCAAGATTATTAGCCCAATTTCTCACTCCTGACCGAGTCTCACAACTCCTCATGGCGAGATACCATGTAAGGGTGGAGACATGGGAACACAGTAAAACGCATCAATGTTGTCATTCATGTAGATAATCCAATTCATGTAGTTATGGCTGCTTACATGTATGCCAGGCAATTTCTTGCACAAAATAAAATGATCCTTTTGAATTGTGAAAAAGGACAAGTCAAGACTTTCTGTCTAGTTATTCTTGGAAACAGCTCGAGCTAAGTGCCATGCTTTTTTCTCATCCTGGGAAAGTCTACTGAAGACATTTTGTCCGTTGACTCCACACATATTTCCTGCTTTGGCAATTTCTTGTGAACATTTTTAATGAGAATAATACTAAATTAATAAGATTTAAAACTTCTTGTTGAATTTTAAGCAATTAAATGTCTAACAAATCTTTAATACTTTAATAACTATGAAATAGTACTTACTTAAAATGCTAAAAATCTGAAGGAATGAATACATTAATGAAATAACATATTATTTACTGAAAAAGCACTATCTATTTTATTAATTATTAAAACGAAAAAAAAAAGAAAAAAAAAGAGTTCATGATCAAGGTTGGAACTCAATTCTCCTGGGTGAGAGGCTCCCATGCTACCACTGAGCTAATGCCACATTCCAAGACGTTATGACATCATTTAACAAGTAGTTTTACATCAATGCAGACGATGAGGAATTATAGTGTTTAAATACTCTACATACAGTATCTTTAAATTGTTTTTTGACTTGCAATAATTTTATTTTTACTAAGTAAATTGAATTCTTCTAATCTACCTTTTAAAAAGACATAAAAACCTCTTATCACAGTGTTTACACGACCACAAATGTTTTTTGTTGTTGTTGTTGTTTTGTTTGTGAGGGCGAAAGAACCGGACCCAGATCAGGTATTCAGCTATAAAATAGCCTGAACAGCATAATTTCTTTCAATGAATCAATAGAATTACATAACAACACCTTGCTAATTCTAAGAAAGAAATATTTAAGGCATAAGAAGAATTTCAGCATTTATTTATAAACGTTTACATATAATTCTTTTAACCTGCCAGAGTTTTGTTTACAACCGTTACAGTGGAAACCGTCGAACTCGTACCAAAACTTAATCGTACTTATTTTAGTGAAACTGCCTTTAATTTACTAGAAATAATTTTCCTGCAAATATTTATTAAAATAATTATTATGAATCATATTTCAACAACTTAGAACAAAAATTAATAATGTTGAGTTCAATATACATGCTCCATGATTTGCATTTGCTGAAATAAATGCCAGAAAATGACGTTTAGATATTAGATAAAAATTTAATTTTGGAATAGAGCACAGGCAAGCCCCATCTTTATATTGATATAGTTGAAGCCTTTGATACATTACAACACAATGGTGTAATGATTTTGTTGGGGCTGGACTGTGCTGATACTTTAATTTTCGTTTAAAACACCAAAAATACATGAATTTTCCTAATTTTGCTGGAAATAGGGGTATTTCCATAGATTATAAATCATTCTAAATGTAAACATATGTCTATAAATTCAAATGTTTTTAACAGTGTAAGGATTGAACTTATAAATAAAACCTAAAAACAAGAACTTTTCATCAAATTATTTTTTGCCAAAATCTTGGGCAAAAATCCATGGTTAGTGAACCTAGCTCTTTTCGAAGGTACATTAGCAAAACTTACTTAACTTTACTCAAAAGACAGCTCATTTAACAGTTTTCTCACTGAAGATTTCTCGACCAACAGTAAGCAATGCTCATTGTATGTTCTCACTGACGATTTCCCGAAGTTTTATAAGCAATGCTCACTGCAATTCTCACAAAACACATTTAATATAGTTTTACTAAAGACTTCTTGATTAATCATTTGCAAAGCAAATTGCTCAACACTTAAAACACAATTATCATTGTTTTCATTGAGAATTTCCCAAACTCTTATAATCAATGCTCACTGCATATCTCACACAACACATCAAACATAGTTTCACTTAAGGCCTCTTGATCAATCATTTGCAAAGCAAACTGCTTAGCTCTTAAAAAATAATTGTCATTGTTTTCACTGAAGACTCCTAGAACAACCGTTTGCAACGTCCTTTGCTCATCTCCCAAAGCACAATCAAATATTGCTCTTACTGAAAATGCCTCAAATTAACGTAAACAATGCTCGCTGTTCATCTCTCAAAGGACATTAAAACTGAAATACCATCAGCGAAGCCATCTGCTCATCTCTCAAAGCAAATGTGTAACTATTCGTAATGAAAATGCCTCGAACTACCTTAACCATTACTCACTACTTACATCTCAAAGGACATTTATTAAAATGTAAAAATCTACCGTCAGCAATGCTAACTGCTCATCTATCAAAGCACATTCACTATTGTTTGCTATGAAAATGTCTTAAGCTACCGATATCACTGCTCACTGCTCAACTATCAAAGAACATTCACTATTTTTTTCTAAGAAAATGTCTTGAGCTACCGATAGCATTGCTCAGTGCTCATATCTCAAATAACATTTATTATTGTTGTGTAATTAAACAATATTATATCGGTTTCGTCTTTACTTTTAATAGTTAGATAAGGTTGAGAAGCATATTTTCGGGTTCATGGATATGGACACTTAATTTTCTGATAAAAATAGAAAAATATAAAGGTTAATAGATATGGATACTTAATTTTCTGATAAAAAGTAAGAAACTGATGAGAAATAATGGTCATATCTCATTCTTATCACCTATTTTGATAACTAGTGTGGTAAGTTGACATATTAAAGAAATAACTGTCTTTTTTCAAAATCACAAAAAATGTTCAAATAAATTTAGATTGTCCATCATATGAAGGAAAGAGATTAAAACGAGTAATGAATTATTGTTGTTTTCAAGGAAATATTTATATATATGAAGTGTTATAACCTGTCAATTTAAAGTTCCTTGTCATATAACATATTTGTTTTGATTGAAACATTGATTGAAATATTTAATGCATTAATTGTTTGCTGATATTTTTACAAATTGATATTATTATGGTAATGATGACATGTTTGATATTGATAATATTTAGTATGTTATATGTGCCTCAGATGTGCTATCATTTTAAACATGTTAAACATCTAACATGCTCTAAATCCATTATTAAAACAATTTAATCCATTTTTGACATCCAAATATTTGAAATATATGGATTTCTGTAGCATAATGTGTCCTTTAAAGTAAAAACATTATTATGTGTTGTGATCATATATTTGTTTTTACATCGTACTTTAAATGCTTACCAATTTTGTATTTAAATATTTATAGAGGTAAGTTAAAATGCAATAACATATGTGAAAAGGCGTTTGATACTTAGAAATTCTTACATGATACTATATAAAGTGATGCCTCTTTATTCCACTATGGGTCAAAAATTTCCAATCTATACAACAACGTTGTAAGATTTGTAACTAAAAGTATATAAATGATTCCAGTCCACTATCTTAAACAAACGTCCTTTATGTACCATTTTCATCTAGTCATTTAAGCGAAAATAACATTGAAGCCAAATGTAATGCAATAAATTGGTAAATGATGCAATGAGACCGTGGCTTTGAAATAAAAACAAATAACTTTTTTAAGCGTTTTACGTACTCTACGATTCTAATTCGAAAGAATTATTGCTCTATTCCGAGGTATTTTGTGTATGTTTTTTTTTTTCAGCTTTCATTTATTGTGTCCTATTGCATTGATTAAAGAATTTTGTTGCTGTCTTTAGTAACGTCATAAGCATGTTTAAGGATTTGAAATTACAGTAACTGTGAAATTTGAATCGATATAAACAAAACATCACTTAAAATAAACAATATACTTAATTATTTTGACTGGACATATTCTTGCTACAATATCCATGTGCTTCTTATCTATTTTTCCTCAACTTATTGCCAATTGAGTGTTCATCAAATCATCGATGGAAAGAACTTCACTAATTTGTTATTTTAATGAAATCTGTTCAAGTTTGAAAAGCAATTCTTGCACAACACTATTTGATCTTTTACAACTTGATGGCCATATTTATGTGAATTCTCTCTTTAAAAATCAAAGGTCACATAGAATAGAGTTTTTGGTTTTTATTTTGGATTCTTATTTACTTTATATAAGACTTATTGTATCATCTTTGTATTTATTGAAGCATTTTGTTCACGTCTTAAGTCTGCAATTCTCTTGTAATTTTGTTATGATTAATGCTTCCGATGAATCACGTTGTTTCCAGATTTTTATACTTAACAACAACAGGTGTCAAGTGCTGTGTTGCAGCTGTAAAAAGTTGTTCCGTACTTCACTTCAGTGTTGTTATATTTTTCAGGTCATTCGGGATCATTGATGCCAGCACTATTAATGTTGAGAATTGAGTATCGCTCAAGCCGGTGCTAGATTGCGTGAGGGATGTTGCACTTTTTCATTATCTCTCATGTACAGACTCAATAAAACCGAGTCTGCAATTCTCTTGTAATTTTGTTGTGATTAATGCTTCCGAGGGATCACTTTGTTTCCAGATTTTTTTTGTCAATAAAACATAGTATTATAATGACAATTTTACATTAAGCAAAGAAAGCTTTTAAAGGAAGCACAAAAATGAGTTTTGATTTATCAAGACGAATAAAAGTTTAGTATCGTGAAAGGTATCAAGTTCGAATTAAACCGCCGGCGTTATTAAAGACAGCTCTTATGTTAAGAGCACAATACGACAGTAAAATGCAATAACACTGAGAAAATGCATCTGTTAGTTCAATATTCCAGAAACATTAGCTCTACAGCCTCGATGACCATTAATTAAGATCGCAGCAGTAAGAAAAGGGAATCTGTAAATGCTTAAATTGCTATCAGTTAACAAAAGCATCTTTGCGAAATTCAGACAAATATAAAATGTAAATTCAAAGAAGACACAAACTATTAAAAATAATGATAATCTGTAAAGTAAATGGGCACTCGACATGAAATGAATGAAATTATAGTGTCAAAAATCGTTTGATGAAAAGAATAACGATATTGACACTGAGGAAAGACATACGGTAATTGATAGACAAATGTACATCGTAGAATAAATTAACCACCACAAAACTCTTAGATACCTAAATCGATTTAAAAAAGTAATTTGCGTAAATCATTTGATATTACACACGAAAAGTATTACTCAGAAAATAGCTCAAGTGAGTGCATTATAACATTCTATATAGTATAGTATGGTAACAGATCGAAATAGTCAATAATGCAGAAACTGGCCAACTTAACAACATCAATTTGACATTGCAAATGTTTGGTTCAACATTTACGTCGGTAGTTATAAACAGGAAACAAAACTTACCTTCAGGGTTATTCAAAATCATTCAAGTGCAAGCCGTTGTTTCCTTAAAATAGCTCAGTACTGTTTTCAAATGAAGATGAGATGTAAACAATGGTGATTGTTTTAAAATATTTTTATTATATTAACAATACATGTGTGTACACAAATGTACAATGTATAGACTTACAGTAATGAAATAAAAGTATTGTTTTCTTCAAACAAGATATAGCAAATAGAAATGGTCACGATATATTTCTTTCTAAAATTTATTATAACATTATAATTTCAGTGACAGTTTGACTGACAAAATGACTTACTTTACGTCTGTTAATTTAAATGGGGCTTGAGTTGAATTGTCAGGGGTGAAGTATCTTGTCCACTCCCCACCCCCCAGAAAAAAAAATGTTATTCTTGTCTTTCACCGTTTTGTGAAAAAAATACACTACATATAAGCGAAACATATAAATGGAAACATATAAGTGCAAATTCATAAATATTATACAGAACACTGTATCATTATCTTGAGATAAATGCAAATACAATGAAACTTATTCCTAATTATACATTTTGAAGATTTTGTTACACAAAATCGGGTTTTATTTTATCTTTTATTTTATCTTTATGTTCATATAACTCATTATGTATGTGCAGCAAATAGGCCCCATATAAGTTTAAAAAAAACTTGAAAACCCTTCTTCCATAGGTACATGTGCTGTTTCCCACAAAAGAGATGCAAAGCCAGGCACAATTGAAAATAACAAAAATATGTTTCACTACAATGAAAAATAAATACATTTTTACAGTAAAATACAGAAAATAAAAAAGTACCCATTTTATTTCTTCAATATTTCATAATATTTCATTTATAAGTATATAATAAATTGAAGGTAGCTTAAAAATCAATTGCATCTTGTAGATTATGGCCTAACCAGTTACACAATTTTAATGAAATTTGTGTTTTTTTTTTGTGTCGCCCGCCTTGAAAAGGTGACATATAGGGGTACTTTGTTTAGTTTTAAAACTGCCCTGTATCATCTAGCTGCAATTGTCATAAATTTCGTTTTTATTTAATGAAAATATGCAAGGCCTCAGCATTTGGTGTAGAATTTCATACAATATAATAATTTGTTGTATCAGCTGACATATATTACCAGATATTCTCATAATATGCAGTACTTATGGGTTTATGTGTTTATAAGTTTTGTTCAGTGTATATATCTTACAAGAAAACTTTACACATTGCTCACTATTCACTATTAAACAGAATGTGACATCATTTGTTTATTTTCAGCTTCTGGTCACATTGAGATACTTGGCAAAGGGAGATTTTTTTCAGTGAGACTGGGGATCTACATGGAGTTAGTAGGAGTTCAGTGAGCAGACATGTATTGCAAGTAAGCACAAATTTTGTCTAATCAGTTGCCCTGATAATTATTGATAATGTTGATTTATATGTATGATTAACTACTATCAATTACCAAATGAATTAATTGAATTGTTGAGTCATCATTTTGAAGGGTGCTGTCCATCTATACTGGATGTTGGCACAACATCTTTTCTTAAAGTGTTATGCACAATGTTTGTGCAACAATATATATAACCTATCAAATAGCAAAATGTTTTTTTCACATTCAAAGTGAAAACCGAATCTGCAAGAACAAATTTTAAAATCATAAAAAGTATTACTTTGAAATTTTATGAATAACTTTATGATTATATTACTGAGGCCAATGACTCATATATATACTTTTTTGGCTGACATGTTAGTTTGTGAACTAAGAAAAACTTGGATAACTTAGGTAAGTAACATAATTTTCAAGACCTGAAGGTGCATGTATATTTACTTTAAATGTAATTAATTGCTTAATTTTGCAGGTTGTGAATTCAATCAATGAAAGACTGGAAAACATAAAGTTCCCAACTTCATTAGCAGATATTTCAAATGTGAAGAGAGGATTTTACAAGGTGGCAGGTTTGCCTAATTTTGTTGGTGCTGTGGATGGGACTTTGATCCCAATCATAGCACCAGCAGGATTAGAGGAACCTGCCTTTGTTTGTAGAAAGGGATACCATGCCCTTAATGTCCACGCTGTTGTCGACCATAACATGAGGTAACCAATTTGCAATAGATTTTTTTTTCTTCCGTATTTGCAATGAAAATTATTTAATTTATTTAAACATTTACAATTCTTTTGACTGAATGGTTATCAGAAAGAATAGGTATTAACATCTACTTTTTCAAATGCTGTAAACTGTCTTTTACTAGTAGGCTACTTAAATTATTATTTTTGATTAGTAAAATATTCTCTTTATCTGCCTTTATTAGAATTATTCACTTCACTATCTTATGAACTTTTGTTTGTTTGTTTGATTTGGGTTTTACCTCACACCAACACTATATAGGTCATTTGGCGACGTTCCTCCTTTACTGGTGGAGGAAGAAGACCTCATGTGCCTCTCGAACGGGCACCTGAGTACAACCACCAACGTTCCGTAAGCCAGCTGGATAGCTTCCTCACATGAAAGAATCCAAAGTCCCTGTTGGGATTCGAACCCACAGCGGTGAGGGCCAAGTGGACCGTAACCACTCGGCCACGGACGCCCCAATCTTACGAACTAAATTTTAGATGGAAGTAATGTAAAACAATTACATTTTTTTATAGGTTCACCGATGTTGTTGCTCGCTGGCCTGGGTCCACACATGATGCCACTATCTTTCATATGTGCAGTCTCAGGCAGCATTTAGAAAATAACAATCTGGGTTGGTTATTAGGGGATTCTGGTTATCCTCTTCGCCCTTATTTGATGACTCCAAAGGTATTGACAACATTTATAACTGATAATTTTGCCAAAGCTATTTTTGCTCTGGAAAAAACTGAGGAAGTGGATAGTTTGAAATTCTCTTTGCTAGTTATTAGTACAGACTTGAATGAGTTTTCACCTCATGTTGCCCCTATTAATGACAGCTATTCCAAACACACAAAAAAAAAACAACAACATCTTGTAACATATAAATCTTCATTTTTTCCATCATAAATTTATATCATAAAAACAATAACAATATCTTGAAACATATTAATCTTCATTTTTTCCATCATAAATTTATAGCATAAAAACAATAACAATATCTTGAAACATATTAATCTTCATTTTTTCCATCATAATTTTATAGCATAAAAACAATAACAATATCTTGAAACATATTAATCTTCATTTTTTTCCATCATAAATTTATGGCATAAAAACAATAAAAATATCTTGAAACATATTAATCTTCATTTTTTCCATCATAAATTTATAGCATAAAAACAATAACAATATCTTGAAACATATTAATCTTCATTTTTTCCATCATAAATTTATATCATAAAAACAATAACAATATCTTGTAACATATTAATCTTCATTTTTTCCATCATAAATGTATAGCATAAAACAACAACAATAAACAAGAAAGAATTTGGTGAATACAAACAAATAATAGAATAATGTTCAAGTGCTTGGCTGGCTATCAAGATTTTTAATCAGTTTGTATAATCATGGCATTTGAAATTTCTATATATCATATTAAACAGGAACATACTTTATTTGAGATTTGGTTTTCATATTAAAGCTTGTTGTCATAGAAAGGACTGATTGTGAAATATTTTGTCTTAGTTTATACAGTTGTTGAAATTTATTATTTCAATTAAAGATCAACCCTGGATCAGTTAAGGAGGAGAGGTACAACAAAGCTCATAGCCAGACAAGGATGGTGGTGGAAAGAGCATTTGGAATGTTGAAGTCAAGATTTAGGTATTTTGCCATGCATGCACTTGAATGTATGATACTAAGTTTTATAATATGTTACATAATTGGATGACACCAATTTTGAAAGACTCAACTATGTTTATTATACAAATCATATAAAGACTTCTGTAAGTTTACAAAGTAATTTTCAGTTTCAATAAAATAAAGGTTATTTGCTGTTTTATTTTTTGTTGGCACCAACAGTTTCTGTTAAACATATGTACATACATGCTACTGTTTTTATAGGGACCATAAAAATGGAAACCCTTCAAAATTTGTACCACAATATATTACGAATATATTATAACTTAGAACGTAAAGGAATTATAAATTGATCATTTATCAGTGATCTTCTGAAACTCATTCATTAAGATCAGTCCGACTCATTTTTTACAATTCATAATGATTCTTAATTTTTTTCAGGTTTTTACACAAAACAGGAGGTTGTCTGCCCTTCACACCAGAGAAGTCTGCCAGAATTGTCAGTGTCTGCTGTAAGCTTCACAATGTTTGTTTGGAAAGAAACTTTCCTTTAATAGGAGATATATTGATTGATGATACTTTGAATAATGATGATGTAGTTACAATATCTCAGAGTATTCAAACTGGAATTAATGCCAGGGCTACCCTTATTGATCTTTTTTAAGTTTAAGCCTGACCTTTTTCTTTGAAAAAAAAAATAGAGGTATTATTACAGTCATGTTGGCGTTTCTGCTGCTGTCCACAAACTTTAACATTGATCATAACTTTATTTATGTTATATAAATATAAATGGTGATTGTTTCGTCTGCTCTGTAACTTCCAAATACGTGAAAGTTTCAATTTCTATTTAAAAATTTAAAGTCACCATAGATGGACAATGTGTTTTGAACAAGACACAGGTTTCATTGTCTATCTTCAAGTTCACTGCTGGGGTTCGACCTTTGTCAATTTTTACCACCACACTTACCATGTAATAGGTGGTTTATAAATAGAGGATATTGAATGAGTGTAAGTTCAATACTGAATTTTTTGCACGAGTTGAATAAAATTGTATTATGCGAGACTCTGACGAGCATATTATTTTATTCAACAAGTGCAATAATTTCAGTGATGAACATTACACTAATTAAATATTCTATTTATCACATACCCAAATTTAATTAACAAAATGTAGCTGTTTCTTTTTGTTATAAAATTAATTAAATTCAGCTTTAAAGATTTGTTTAAACCATTTCTAAAAAGTTAAAAGTTGAGCATTGCGCCTGTCCAACGGAGGTTCTTGTTGAAATGTGTTTTATATAGTTTACATAATATTGCCAGGTTATATGACTGTGCTATCCATGTTTAACATCTAAAGTTTGAATGAAATTATATCAAAAGTTTTAAAGTTTTGAAAGACTTGTCCTTAAAAAAATGGTATTTGTTACTCATATAACAGCACTGGATACTTTTTCTATTAACGTATTGATAGGAAAATACATACATAAGTTTAAAGTTAAGAATTTTCTAGCATTGTCAAATAATAATGTATATTTAACAATCGTGTAACTTATTCTTAACATTTTACAAATTAAATTGGAATATATAGATAATAAGAGAGTTACTAATTGGGTAACAAGTTACCTACAAGTGTAAGACTTCATGTAACCAATTTCAAATGATGAATTCTAACATGACCTGAATGTTTCCTAATGAACTGTTGAACAAGAAAGCACCGAAAGTGTTTGTAAAAATGCAATCACTTCATTTAGACTACCAAACTAGTTATAAAAACTTTGACAGGTTATATGGCCCTATATAAATTGTTGTTTGAAAACATAACATGAGCCGCTAGGCGAGGGTGATATTTACAAACAAGCGTTCATATACAGCCATATAACCTGTCAGAAATATTTATAACAAATTTATAATACAGCAAGCATCATTTTTAGAGGAATAAAGCGAGATTTTTTTAAAAATCAACAGCAGCCGTGTATATAAAACTATATAAATGCTACGATTATCCAATGAAAAGCGACATTACAAACACAGTATTATAAATGTTATGTAATCACAAAATGTGACACGTGGGAAAAAGTAAAGAAACAAAAATTTAGCTTGATTTAAGGTATAGCACCATGTTTAAGTTAATGTCATGTTAGAATCAAAATAATATATCCCAATCAGTGATTTTATTGCTTTATAAAATCACTGTTTGATATCCGGATGTGCAGCATGTTATTACAAGAGCTGTGCCTTCTTTATATAATCTCTGGCATCCGAAATTAGATCAATAATTTTAATTTAGCTGTAAAATCACTGCTTGGAATATATCATTTCTTTAGTTCACTATATTTCTTTAATTTGCACTGTCCTTCCTAAGTATATGATTTTATGACTGCATTTTGTATTTGGAAAATGTATAGTTTGATTTATTTCATGCTTTCCAGTGTTTTATTGTAATATATCAGATGATTATATTCCGATAAACCACTAGTGAAATTTATAAAATATAATTTTCACTGTAGCCAGACTATATCTGAATGCAAATGAAAAAAAAACTAAATGGAATAACAGGCAGAAATAAATGCCGTCATACGTAAATTTGTTTCTTTAGGAAAAGAAAGTCGATGTCTTCATACATCATGTTAAAAAATGTAAAAAAATTAGAGAAATTTAACTATTTCAAAATTGATGACGTGACGTCATGATGTGATGACGTCACAAAGGAGAATGCGGGACGTTACATGGCAAAATCAGTAATAAGATACTTAAAATCACTTAAAAAGCATGAAATAAAAAGAAAATTTATTTGTTTTACATATAAGATTGAAATATATTTCATTCGTGAAAACCAGCTATAATATTTTCAATCGTGGCTACGCCACTCGTGAAAATATTGCATCTGGTGTTCACTCAGTGAAATTATATTTCAATTTTACATGCAAAACAAACAGATATCCTCTATATTTAAAGTTCAAGGAGGTTATCAATGCTACTTTTGTATGCAATAATGTCAGTCAGACGCTTCAATTCCTTTGAAATTGCCCCAAGATTTTCATTTTGTTGCTTTTGCGTGTTGAGAATTTCTTCTAGAAATTTGCATTTCTTCCTTTCAATATCCAGAAGTTCTTGATATTTATCTGTAATTGAAATAAAATATTGTAATAATTATAAAAATGTACTTAATGAAAATATTATTTTTGATAGTTTTCTTTCTGCTTTTTTTTTTTTTTTTTTTTTTTGTTTTTTTTTTTTTTTTTGTTTTTTTTTTGTTTTTTTTTTTTTTTTTGGGGGGGGTTATAATTATATCATAGTTATCAAATCTCAGCAAAGGCTTGCTTTGTAGCCATTTCTTGAACCTGTTTTTTAAATTTTACATTTTATGCAGCTACTATCTATATTATCATCTGGAAGCCTTGCCGGATAAACTTATTTTAATTCCAGTCATTATGTCATAACTATGATGACCTCACATGGTAAATAGAAAAACAAGACAAAATTTCATCAGGGAAAGATTGAAATCTTTTACTAGTAAATTGTCTAAAAACATGATCAAAAGCAGGATAACTCAAATACATGCTCGGTGTCGAAGCTCTCCAAGATACACTTTCTCGCTCAACGGATAAACCATCTCTATCAAAACATCAACAATGTATTCTTTATATATGGTCATTCATATGAGATTCTATGTATTTCATATGGTTTGAAACCAGTTGATTTGTATGTCTAAGTGGGGCGGGAAATAAGGTCTCTGCTGTCAAAATAGTGCAAATTGTGATACAAGCATGAAACTTTCAGGAAATTATCTTTAGACCATGTAGATTTCAAAAGTGAAGTGGGCCCAAAAATATCTCTGCTCATTCAAGATGGCCGCCATTTTCAAGATGGCCGCCATATAAATTTGATGTACATAATAGATCATTCATTCCAAATTTTTGTACAGGCCTGAAACTTACACCAAAGCATGCATATAGTTTCCCTTTTTCAAAAATTTAAATCTTCAAGCATTTTCTCTTGCAAATTTCTTCAGAATCCAAGATGGCGTCCAATATGGCTGCCAATCTAAATGAAAACTGATATATCTCTTTTGTAGTATAAATTTTTGCACACGGTATGCGTATTTCCATATAAAATTGTGAAATATTTTAGAAAAAAATCAAATTTTAGGTTAACCACATTGTTAGTCATGTTTTTATTTTTTTTTTGTACAAAAAAAAAACTTTAAAAAAAAATCAAAGAAAAAGTGCCCTTTTTTCATTTTTCTCTAACATGGTATTCTAGGTCTATGTACAAAATTCCAAAAGTTACATAGTTTCTTAAAGTGTATTTGATATTCAATCAACACTATGTTTTATTGTATAATTGTAACAAAAACAAACAAAAATGTGAAGGTTTTATACTTATTAAAAGTGGGTGGGGTAAATTTATCAGACAATTGTAGTACAAAATAACGTTTTTTAAGAATTCTTATGCAAATATTCACTGTAAAAGTATTTTATTGTATTAAGATAGTTTTGTTTTCCTTCAGGTCTAGAGGGTGTACTAAAGTATCAATAAATGCAGATACAATCATATGTATACATTCAGTTATTAAATGTGTTTGCATGATATAAGTTGTTTCAATAGTCATATTATAACTTGATAATTGTACAGAAAGAAGACTGAATATTCATCAACGAACCATATGTTAGATAAAATCATGCCTGGACCTTAGTGAAATGTTGTCTATTTATGAATACAATTATTTCCTGCACAATTTAGTCTAAAAGCTTGTAAAAGAATGATTCAAAGTTATATTTACTTGCACATCATTGTAACCAAGTATAATTGAATAAGTACCGTCCATTTCTAATAACTTATGTAGACATGATATTTTCAAAAGAAACAAAAAATTAGGCGACTGATACATCATATTATATTATAACTAGATGTGCTAAAATAGGTATCAATAAAACCGCTTGACCCACATAACAAACATACTTTATACTTTGGAATATAAACTAAATGTATTCCTACTTTATTTTTCCCATAAAACAAGAGAGCATTGTTGACCCTAGATCACGCACCTAAGACCCACTGCTGGAAAAGATCTATAATTCTTTTATACTGAAGAATGCTAAAACCATATATTAAGGACTATCTTATTCCACCAGTCATGATTTAAAGAATCATGTCCAATAACTAGGCTCTCAGAACTACAAGAAGACTCATATAACTATATTCCAATAAAAGTCCGTGTAAACTAAGTGATTGTGACCCTATGCCAAAAGTTTATAATCTTTATATAGCATCACAATGTTATGATATACAATATTTTCTCTTCTCTGTGCACATGGTTTCGGAGAAGAATTTTAATATATAAGTCAATGTAAACTAAGTGAAAGGGAAAGCCATTTTGGACTGCAGGAACATGATTTAAAGGCCCTCACGAGGAACACAGTTTTTAAAGACTTGTGTAGGGAATCGCATTGAAGTTGTTTTGTTGTTGATGTTATTAAAAAAAATCAACAAACAAACAAACTGTAATGCCTAGAGCTTATATAGTCAAAATATAACCTTGCCAAGTAAAGAAGACCTCTTTAAAAGTTACATAAAACACTTTTGTATCATTAAGTGTACATGCAATAAAAAAAATCTTCTCAAAAATCAAAATGCATAGAGCACAGGTACTAAGCTGGCATGTAGCACCACCTTGTGTCTTTATTAACACATTTAATGAATCATGCTCATAGAGCCATCTGGGTTCACAGACTTGTATAGGAAAACACATTAAAAACATCTAGTGTTAAACTTCATTGACTTAAAATAAGGTATTTGGGATGTAGACTGATATAACATGCATAAATTTGTATGATGCTATTGCAGTCTAAAATGGTTTTGCAATGGTATCACTTAATTTACAAAGACTACTGTAATAAATCTGTTTTCTCTTAACCTACACTATCCGACGCATATACATTAATCATGTATCATCATAAAAATGTTATAATAATGATATATCATGGACAACATGGTCCAACTTTACCAAACACAAAAGGTCACTAAGTTTATATGGACTCGTATATAGATATGGTTATTAAAGTTCTCTCGTGTGAAATAAAAAATTGAAAGCAGATATTGAGCATGTTTCTTTAAAAGCAACCGGATTCAATTATGACACAAATCATGTGTGTTATGACATAATTGACACTCCCAAAATGATCTTGTTACCTTTTTTCCAACAATGATCTTAGGTGAGTGATCCAGGGTCATCATTACCCTCTTATTGAAAGAAAAAAATAAGATATGATTACTTTAGGAAATACTAGTATACTTAGTTTGTATCTTAACTTTTCAAAAAGTTGCATGCACGCCAGGCCATATCATTGATATATATGTTTCACATCACATACATTTTGTTGGCTTTTAAGCCATGTTTATATTATATATATAAAATTGTGGAGGAGACAAAAATATGCGTTTATGGACTACATTTATACCTAATACATTCAAGTACACGTTTGCTATTTTAAGCACTTGTAGTTGATTTATTGTCTTCTTATATGTCTTTACGATTAACAATTAATATATCATATCAAATATATTGAAACAATAATTATCATGCAACCAAATTTAATAACTGAATGTATACACGTTTGTATGTGCATTTCTTGCTCACCCACCAAATGGCCCGAAGGAAGACAAAAATACTTTCATCCAATAAAAAGTACTTTTTAAGTTGGAACATTTGCATAAGAATTCATAGAAAAGTAAAAAGGCAAAGAAATAGAATGAACTTAGCTATGTAGATTTTTTGTTGTTTTTTCTTTCAGATTATCATGTAAAATTACCCCACCCACTTTCACAAAATATAAAACCTACATATTTAATGCTTTTCTTACATTCTTTACAATAAACACATGATATTAATGGAATGTCAAATACAGTTTAAGATATAAAGTAACTTTTTTAACTTTGTACATTACTTTAGAAAATCAAATTTGAAAAATATGAAAAAAAAGTTTTTTTTGATCTTTTTTAAAGATATTTTTAGACAAAAACTTTTAAAATGTTTACTTTTATTGAGATTAACATATAATTTGATTATCTCTGATATGTTTAAACACTTTTTTTATCATAATAAACATAATTTGTGCAACAAATTATACTATAAAAATGATATAACAGTTTTGCACAGAATCGACGGCCATATTGGACGCCATCTTGGATTTGGAAGAAGTATGAAAGAGAAATTTTGTGAGATTAAAATTTTTGAAAAGGTGAAATTATATGCATGCTTTTGGTGTGAGTTAAAGGTCTGTACAAGAAATTGGAATGAATGAGCTAGAATGAGCAACAAGTTATTTCTATTCTTAACAAACAATTCGAATTCACAATGAACCAATACAAATGCAAAACAAACATTTAGATGAAAAGAAACTCAACTATTTAAGTGATAACTTTTCTAAAATAATGCTATAAATTGGTATATTATTTCTTTTATGTGCATATCATGCATCGAATCTTATAAACCATATCATCATTAAAAAAATGATGTCTGTTCACATGACTCGTTGATAGCATTGTTGGTTCACGTATTTTAAGTACACCTAACCTATTGTTTCATCGTTTAAAGGAATAAAGCCCTTACTGTTGTGTTATTTTTCTTAACTGAGAGTTGTTCGAATTTCTTTCTGGATCGTACACAACCAATTTGACAAATTGTTTTAACATTATACACTGTAAATTTTATTGCTTGATTTTGATATGATATTTCCTCGCCTCTTGCCTATTTACTCCTTGATTTGTTTTTTATTTCCTGAAAATATAAAATCGTCAATCGAGATCACCTCTCTACGTGATTGTATGATCGAAATTTGTTCAAGAATAAATAGGCCGTATTGAACGTTTCCCTTGCAATCACTTTCCAAATGTGTTCTCATTGCATCACGAAGAGAAAGATGATTTAAGAATAAAACTAAGTAACAAAACAATCAGGTACTTATTGTTTCATATAATAAGCAACCGTACACGTGTTTGAGTTTTGTAAGTTACAGAATGTTTTTTTTGATATTCAATGAGTATTTTATAATTTAACTTCAAATTCAATTGTTGAATAAAAAAATAACAATAATCGTATATTTACAATGGTGTATGATTAAAAGCGAAACAAATATGTCATTTGGATAAGCACTTGCTTTGTCCAAATTTCCTCGGAAATACTCGGGATTTCATAGATACATTTTAGATCATACAATGAGTAAATATTTGCGAATAAAACTGAAGAAATATTGAATATATATATAGGGAAAACTTCTAAACATTCGTAATCGTCACACTATCTGTACATCTTTCATTACTTTCATTAAAAATGACATATAATATATCGTGTTTTTCTTTGTACAAGACGCAAAGATTTAACAAAGGTATATCATATAAAATATATACATTTGAGACAAGCAACATAAAAGAAGAGTTGTCTGGCACTTCAAAATGCAACACAATTCATAACTGTTTTTATAGATTTAATCAATAGGCAACATGATCAGAACTATTGTTGCAAAATGTAAAATGATTTCCTGAAAAATTCTTTTTATTGGCCATTTTGCCCGTGAAATACTGTCATTTTTACTTCTAAACTTTTTCATTTTTGTCATCTTATTACAGTTTCAAAAAAGATACTCATTTGCTATTAATATGAACTTTCTTTTGCATAATAAGTTCTGTTGGTAATTGATATACTTATAGTGAATAAGTATTTTGTACGGAAGTCAAAATACTACTTTGTTTACATTTTGTTATCTTTATGAGACACAACTTAATTTTAAGCGCTACTTTTATCAGTTGTCAAACATCTAACATGCTCTAAATTCATTATCAAACCATTATAAAACACATCTTTCACATTTCTGGCCAATTTTAAAAATAGGGATTTCTGAGGTATAATGTGCTTAAGGATAACTTACCCTCTTAGCAATCAGCTATTCATCAGTTTTATTCTTTCCTAGAAATTATAAAAGTCTCAAATTTTCGTTTAATGAAGAATGTTACATTTGTCCTTACAGCTAAAACAAGTGCCAATATGTGAGGTATCTTATGAGACTTTAATACAAACATCTGCAAACATATAAATTTTTATTAACAAATTATAAAAAATATGAATATTTCTTACAACAGTTTGATTTTGATACATAATGAATTTTGTTATATCGGAGTTTTTAAATAACATTAAAATACCAGTCATTAATACTTCTTACATTTTTAACACGCATTCTTTTTTCTGTTGCATATATCGGCTAATATAAGAAAGAAACAAACATTAATACTTTTATCTGCTTTGGTCCGAATGCACTTTTAACGTTGTTTTTATTTTAACATCTCGAACTACTAATAGCAATACTCAATACCTACACCTCAAAGCATAATTAACATTGTTTTCACTAACAATTTCTCAACTACGCACCTCTTGAAGCAATTTTTTCATTTTTCAAACACAAGACTTCTCGCATCTTCTTAAGCAATTATTACTGCTCAACGCTTCTAAGCACATATGAAATTGTATTCAATGACACTTTCTCGAATAGCGTTAAAGAATGCTCACAATAAAGCATATATAACATCGTCTTTACTGAACTATTTTCAAACTACATATAGCAACGTTCATTGCTCATCCCTCAAAACATAGTTAACATTGTTTTCACTGACAATTTCTCGAACAACCGTAAAAATACTCATTGATCATTTTCCAAAACATAGTGTACAGTACATTGTGTTCACCGAAAAATTCATGAACTTCTATAAGCAATGCGCTCTGCTCTTCTCACAAAACATTTTTATCATAATTTTAATGGAGACTTCTTGATAGATAATTAGTAATGTTTACTGCTAAACTCTAAAACACAATTAACACTGCTTTCACTCAATAACCTTGAACACCTGTGAGAAATGCACAATAATCTCTCAAAGCGTATTCAATATTGTGCTCAACAAAAATGTTTATATTTTAACAACGTCCGCTGCTCATCTCTCAAAGGATTTTTTATATTTTTATCACTGAAAAAAGTAACAAAGCTACCGTATAAATAATGCTCACTGCTCATCTTTAAAATGATATTAAATATTGTTTTCAACGAAAATGTGTCCAACTACCGTTAGCATCTCTCAAAGGGTATTCAATATTGCTGATATAGCGGTTCTTGTAAGATAAGGTCGAGAAGCATATTTTCTAGTTCATGCATATGGACACTTAATTTTTCGATGAAGAGAGAAACCGATGAGAAATAATGGTTATATCTTATTCTTATCACCTGGTTTTGATAACGAGTGTGGTAAATAACTGTCTATTTTCGAAGTCACTAAATTTAGATTGTTAATCATATGACGGAACAGACAATTAATGCATTATTGATGTTTTCAAGGAAATATTTATATCTATGAAGTGTTATAATTTGTCAATTTAAAGTTGCATGTCGTATATTATAACAATGGCTGTAACAAAATGTTCGTTCAACACATTTAATTTCCCCAGGCCAGTTTTGTAAAACAAAAATAACTGATGGAAATATTTTATGCAATGATTGTTAACTGGTATTTTTTACAAACTGCTTACGTTATTGTATATATGTCGATTAAGATGTTTGATACTGATATTCATAGCAGACACTTTAGAGGTCAATTGTGCCTCAGATATGCTATCTTTTTTTTATCTCACAAACTTTTAATTTTGGTATCTTATTACAGTTTCCAAAGCATTACTCATTGACCATATAGATGAACTAATAGTTATTTCTGTTGTTATGTTGGCAATTACTTTAATTATTATAGAAATAAGTATTTTGAATGGAAGTCAAAATACTTCTTTGTTTACATTTTGCTACTTTTTGATACACACAAGTTCAAAGCTACTTTCTTCAATTGTTAAATATCTTACATGCTCTAAATCCATTATTAAACATTTTAAATCTATTTTTGACGTATTTAAAGAAAGGAAAAATACGGACGTCTGAGACATAATGTACATCTTAAAGTATAAGCAGTATTTAGTTATGTATTCTGATCATATATTTGTTTTTATACTTTAAATGCTTACCAATTTTATAGTATTGTATAGAGATAAGCTTAAAATGCATTAAAATATGCAGTGAATCTGATACTTAGAAATTAATGTTGAAATTTTACATAATACTGTATAAAGTATTGTCTAATACTCCAAATAAAGTTCACATATTTTAAATCTATACAATAATATTGTAAGGTTTGTTACTAAAAATATGAGATGATCTCCCATTTACTATCCTACTCAATCGTCCTTTATTTATTATTCTCATCTTAAAATTTAAGCAAAGAAACCTTGAAACCAAAAGTAAAGCAATAAACCATGACTTTGAAATAGAAACAAAAAATCTAACATGCGTTTAACGTACTGTACGATTTTAATGATGTAGAATAATGGTTCTATTTCTGGGTAATTGGTGTTTATTTTCAACTTTCATTCATTTAATTTTTTTTGCATTGCTCAAAGCTGTTCTTAATACTGAGATAAGTATTTTTAAGGACTTACAATGCTGTGAAATTGAAATAGATAAAAACAAAACATCACTCAAAAATGTACCATATACTCGATAATTTTGGACAATATCCATGTGCTTCTTGTCTAAAACTTATTGCCAATTAACTCTTCATCAAATCACTGGTGGAAAGAACTTCTATAATTGGCATCTTAATGAAATCAGTTCAAGTATGAAAAGCAATTTTGCACTGCACTGTTTGATCTTTTATATTTTGATGGTCATATTTATGTGAATCCTCTTATGAAAATTAAAAGATTACATAGAATAGAGCATGTGGTATTTGTTTTAGATTTTTTTAAAATTTTATATTAACGTAAGTAAAATATAGTATCACAATGATTTGTTTTATATAAAGCAATAAGAGTTGAAAAAGGAAGCACAAAAAGGAGTTTTGATATGTCAAAGTGAATGACAGTTTAGTATCACAAACATATCAAGATCGAATGGAACCGTCGACATAGTTTACGACAATGATCGATATCAAAATCAGACTACATACGATTCTGATTTTCCTAATTCTATCTTTGAGGCAAATCATTATTAGTTTCTGTTCTTTTTATCAGGTTAAGGTTTAGGCTACTGCTACTGTCATAGGGCCAAGTCAATATCCATATTTATACAATGGTACAAGGTTTCGTACCTTACGTTTGAGTGGTCAAAGTTGTAATGTGGCATTGCCATTCATCTTCGCCTCGAGAAAACAAATCCAATTTATGATAAGATATTTTAATTCAAACCATACAATTTCGAAATCATAATGGACATATTTAAATGGAAGTTCATTTTTATGTAAAAGAAATAAGCTGATCAATTAATTATTTGCATATATTTCAAGCAATAATTATGTTTATGATGTTTTGTTTCTGTATCTCTATTAAAATATCCTTGCTTCAAATAAACGATAAATTCCAAGGGTCTGCTTGTTCATATGTCTAATTGATTTCATTTCTGTAAGTTAAGTATGTTTAATGTTTAATTAATTTTTGGTTGCCTAGAAGGCCCTCGGTGTTGTGTTTTAGAGTGAAATACGCAATTTATTCATTGATATTTTTTTCTGAGACACTTTTCATTTCACAAATTGCTTCAAGATTATACACTGTCAATTTTATTACTAGATTTTGATAAAATATATCTTTGCTATGTATCTAGTTACTACTCGATTCGTTTCCCAGTTCCTGATATATCATTAATCGAACGCACCTCTGTACGTGACAGCATGATAAAAATCTGTTCACGAACAAAACAACTACATTCAGTATGGCTTCGTTATCATTGACCTTTCATGATGAACAGAAAAAAGATAGTATGATAAACTGTGTTTCTCTATTGCATAAGATAAACTTTTGTACGAAATAGTCAAAGACTTTTCTGTTTCACGCGAGAAGCAAGTTCACATGCGTTGATATTGTGAGCAACAGTATATGAGTATGATTTTCAATTGGTATTTATAATTCATCCACATTTATTATGGTATTATTGAATGAAAATACAATGATAATCGTATTTGAAATATTTTGAGCAAAGGAAAGGATAAACGCTTGCATTTTCAATTTTTCTTTAGATATACTCGTGATGTCAAAGATACATATACATACATTATAGCATACAAATAATACATTTTTGCGATTGAAAATCAAGACAGATGAAAGAACCTCTCAAATGTTGTAGCCGTCACACTATCTATTCATTTTTCATTTAGGCCAGTAAGTGAAAAGATTATTTTTATTCAAAATGACGTGATGTGACCACTAACTATATTGTGTTCTTCTTGATAAAACACGGACAGATTCAACAATGGTATAAAATAAAAATATAGATTTTAGATGAGCGACATCAAAACACGGTATCTTGGCAATGAAACAGGCGGAAGTGATTTTTTATACTTCCGGTTACATCGCAACAGAGATCTTATCTATTTTAAACGCAGTGACCTTTTTCCCTTCTCATTTTTATTTATGTAACTGGACTGACAACGTCAACATTGAACAGTTACCATTTTCAGTCCGACAAAAATCGATGCATTAAAGGCAAGTCGACACGAACTAAAACTAGAATCATTTCATATAATTTGCTGCTTCTATTGTTTCAAAATTTTCTGAAATGGCCTAGACCGTGAAACTCAGATTTTAGGGACACATAAACTAAGTCTTATCAGACCATCTCCAGACAATTTTATTAGTAAATTT
Organism: Ruditapes philippinarum; assembly: GCF_026571515.1. Lineage (NCBI taxonomy): Eukaryota > Metazoa > Mollusca > Bivalvia > Venerida > Veneridae > Ruditapes > Ruditapes philippinarum. Next base: position 4,271 of record NW_026856289.1, on the reverse strand, counting down.
AGTATTTTTCTCTGAGGTCAAAAATTCCTTTTCTTTACTCTCTTGTATGATTTGCTATTATGATTGTAATTTATGCGTGCAAACTGATCACTCGTTCCATACGCACAACAAATACTGAAATATAGCCTTCGGTAATTCTTACATGGGCCTTTGAGCCCATATGGTTAAGATTGCCGTATTTATACCATTTGCATCTAACGGCAATTGTTTAGAATTTTGGAGCTATGTCACAAAGCTAATCAGTTGGCTAAGATGTCCCCGCTCGCGAATTAAAAATTGCACGAAGGGTCCGTGTATTAAAAATTTCCAAGAGTTTTAACATACAAACAACAAAAACAAAAAAAATACAAAAAACGTTCCTTTTAATACATAAAACCTTAGAAACAAACATGCAAAGCTTGTATTTATCACAACCCAAAAAAGAAACAACGCTTTGGTTCTCATTAAAGGTCACTCTGATTATTTTTTTCATTTTTAGGACAAAGAAAAATTCGTGTCCATTGACTCATCCAAAAGTTGTTTGCGTAATAGATATATAAAGAACGTAACAGCATAGTTGGAATACAAATACGTAGGAATATCACCACTGTAGGCCTGTAACATTTAAATGTTAAATTGTATATTGATATATATTACAACGCAATAGAAAGATGTGTTTACTAACATTGCGCGGAAATGCAATTTCCATGACGTAATTCTTGTTTATTGACCGTCACAACTGGCTTTGTATGTCGTGAAAGTATTGATTTGTATGTCATGCATAAATCTTAAAATGATTTTTTAGTTTGTTGTTTTGACCACTGCTTTGCCTATATAATAAGTGTAATGGTGATCTTCATTGCCCTATCTGTTTAATGGGGCTGAGAAAGGGAAGGGTGGGGTGATATGAACCATGTTTGAATTGCAAATTTAGAATATCTAGTTTTTGCAGTGACATCATGTAAAGAAATAAATTATGTTCAAAAAGATATTCAAATAAGATGAATTCCACTGTCTTTTTTTTGCTCGCTTGTGTTTTGTTGAAAATTATGTTTAATTAATTTTTTACATGTATTTAATTAATTTATTATATTTTTACATATATTAGATTAATTTTATCAAAGTTTTACATGTATATTATTGATTCTAGTACTTTAAAACGTATTTTAGTTGGTTTTAATATTTTTACGACATATGTTTTTTAATTGTGTCTAAAACTTTTTCCCTTTATTTAGTTGATTTTAATACTATTACTTTTCTATTAATGGGGAAAGAGAAAATATAAACACCACTGGTATTTTCTATTGTTTATTTTCAATAATTGTTGAAGACTGAGGACCCGATCTGGTTTCAAAATATAAGAAAAATACAACAGCTTACATGTAAAAATACAAGGGTTTAAATACGTAATTTTAAAGGTAAATACTACGAATGTATTAAATATATTCAAATCATTGACAATAAAACATTGCTTAAAATCTTTGGTTTAGTTTTTTTTATTTCAATTGTTCTAAATATAACGATAAATAATGGTGGAATGATTCACTGAATTAAATAAAATGTATAAAAAAGCAGGTCAGTCTCCATTACTCACTTTGTTTCCATAACAATGTCTTTTTCTTTTTTTGACTGATTGTATATATAATAGTTTTACATTTTTTAACATCTAATAAGCAAGTCATCGTTATGAACCCATGACCCAGAGCTTGCCTTTAAGTAAAATATTGAAGTGACAAAAATGTTTGTGGTGTTATCTCTCTATCTTTGTGTCCTGAAATAAAAAAAACATACAAGCTTGATTGTTTTAACATCTTCAAATAGAGTAAGTTTAAAACAAAAACAAAATATGCTCTTTCTTATGATGTAAAATGTTCTGACAGAATTCGTTTTGAACTATGATATAGATCTGTGACCTGTGAAAAAAAGGAGAAAAGCGCTAAGATGTTTTTGATTTTTTAAGTCCTTTTTCAATTCTAACAATTGTCTCAGCATAAGGAACTTGATTTATATGATCAAATTTAATATCGATTTAAGCATAAAGTATCATAAAAGCTAAAGAAGTTGAAATGATCCGTAAGATAGATCGTCATTCGAAACCGACTCAAAAGTAAATGGAATATATGAAAAAAAAATACACTTTTTTTTATATCGTTTAAATATCAAACATGTAAAATAAGCAAATCTATCATTTTTGATATTATAACTTATAATCTAATGTAATAGTTATGGTATAAATTACCATCTACTGTAACCTGTGACGCTTCATATCGCGACCAAGCCATCTCAAAAATAAATAATCATCGAACCTGAAAAAAAAGAAGATTACTATTTCTTTATCTTTTATCACATGCCAAAATTGCCTTCCGTTAAGAGAGATTGATATGCTTGGTTAGCTGGTATAAGACTGAGACAAACTGACGTAAGGTTTAGTCATCTGTTGCTATGTTGAATTATTTACATTTAGTTAGGTTATGTCAGAATTATGTTCTATTCCATAATATGTAATGTTCATTCAAGATGATATCCTGTTGAGTCAAGATTGCATCATTTTGAGTAAAAAAAGGACATGAAGAGGGTCCTTCAATTTCGCCAATCTGAAATAAGCTGGATGAAATTGACATATTTTATAGAATTGGAGCATTGTTAGTTAAATGACATTTCCGCTAGTCTAAATGGCGTTATGTTGAGTAAAATTGGAACTGTGTAAAGCAAACGTATCATAATTGCTTGGTGAGTTAATATGTTAAAGTTTGTGGTTTTAAAGGCATTAGGTTTGGTCAAGGTGAGTACAAGAGTGAGTGAAATTGGCATTATGAAGAGTTAAAATGACATAATGTTTGTTCAATCAAGTTTTATTTTTACATTTTGTCCACTTTCCGTAACTAGTATGTAAAGAAAATTTGGTATTACGTTTGGAACAATTTGATACTATGTTTGAACAAATAAACAATTTGATTCAACCAATTTGCTTTCTTACCCAGCAGAATGCTTATTTGAGTCAACCTAACACCAAAAAGACCAGAACTTTATCTAACTTAACCTATAGAGCCGATTACCATAGTTACCATGCTACACCCTCTGACGTCACATATAGCTATACATTATAGAGATATAGTGAAGTATAACAAAACAAATGCCAAATACTATTGCGTAAACATACTATTCTGTCAGTATTGAGAGACAAAAATGGTGTCACTAAGACCTCTTGCAATTTAATCAAATTGCAAAAAAGAAATTTCCATATGAATTTCTTTTAACTTTACAATAATCATAGATTTGAAAGAAATATATCATGACTTAGTCAGTCAATTTTACATCCGATATAATAATCTCCTGCTTTTGTTGTTGTTATATGTCGGTTATTTCGTTTTTACCATAAATAACAATTTTTTAATTTTTTTTATCGAAATTAGATTCTGTGTTTAAGATATAATACACATGTGAGAACACGCAAAGTAATTAATAAATGGATAAATGATATAAATAATAAATGAATATGTATACATACGTGAAACCATCAATTCCTGATGATCGTTTTTTTACACTGGCCGGAAAACTGTCATACGCCCAAGGGTCAAGTAGATTCGTGCATTCTGGAGGGCAAGGGTGTCCGCTGAAAATGACATGATATAAAAACAATAAGTACTGACAAAATGATTGAACATATGCATCATTCTTAATTTTCTACAATTCTTCAATCTGAAATCTCATTCGATGGATATTTATTGCATTTCTATCGAAATTAGATACATACAGACGTGTGTTTCGTAAGTCTGGTTAAAGGGTTTTGTTACGATATGTTTGGAAATTATGTGTACCAAATAAATTGGATAGCATATCCTTATTGGTGATGACCTACGCTATAAGATGTTTCTAAGTGCTAAGAAATTAATACTGAAACCAACTTTAATGGATATGAGAACTTTTCTCTTTAAAACATTTTTTCTCATTTACATATCAAACATAAATCATTTCTACTAGCTTTACTTCAGTTAAAGAACATAAGCATCATTTTTATAATAAATAAAGTTATATTTACATAGGATAAAGGTTAACCTGATTTAAATATAATGTAAATAAAAAATCCTTGACATGTGAAAAAAAATTTTAATAAAAGGGAAAATTTTTCTTTCCACACATAATTTGAAAATTTCATATTCATAAAATACGCTGAACATATCCTTTGGGGCAAATTTTTTATAAAATTGGGATCAAATTTCTAGAATCTGTTTTTTGATCTTTCCCCTTTTAAACTGGTTTTACAGCTTGGTCCCAAAGGGGCCCGCTTTCAA
>NW_026856288.1:0-16237 GCF_026571515.1 Ruditapes philippinarum | reverse complement strand
TGATTATGTTTTTCTTAGTATTTTAGACAAATATTTTTAAATATCACACGGTTGTCTCACATTGTTAAATTATTTTGTTGATGTTGTAATTGTACTTTGTTGCTATTTTTTTCAATTGTTTTCGCTTTTTTTATTATTATTATTATTATTATCATTATTATCATTATTATTATTATTATTATTATTATTATTATTATTATTATCAACAAAATACCACATCAAGCTAAATATGTTACAAAGCTTCTTAATTGTGAAATCGATACAGAAATTTTACAGTTTTGTAAACAACCATTTTAAGTTAATCATTTTATAATTTATAAGTGGTTACGATTAACTTATTTACTACATTTATATCATCAAAAGTGTATAAAGTGCAAAGTAATTTTTAAGAAACATATAAACATCATAATAAATTTATATTTTGTAGGTATTTTATCTTAATGGAACTTAATTTATTTTTACATTTGGCAACATTAATAGTTTTTCAGCCAAGGTACTAGTTAAAAGCAATGGATTTTAATGGATTAACATAGCTTGAATTTGTACCCCCATTCTGTCAATGATTAGAGAGAACAACTCATTCTTCCTGGATTGTTAAATACCGTCTTTTGTAAAGATTAAAAGTGGATTGTATCGTATGTAGTAATGTTTGATAAACTTTCACATTATGCAACATTGACCCTTATCAACATAATGTTTCAAAAATAGTAAAATTCATTGAACATAATTGTGAAGTTTTCGTTTTAAAAGTTCCCGGTTGAAAAGAAATGAAAAAATATTCAGTCAAGCCCTCTGGAAGGGAAATTTCTTTCCAAATTCTTCTGAGGATTTTGTTTAATGAATGAGATTGGTCAATGGATATATCTTACCAGAATTTAATTCAATTTTGTGTTGAAATGTTGATCAGTATGAATAAATGCGAGTGTATTTACATCATAAGTATAATTGTAGTCGTGTTTGTGTTAAATAATCAAGTGACACCGTCTAATGCTTTTGTGGCATCGTGTAGCTGGAGCTTGTGGTCGCCATGGAATTGCTCTTGTTGTACGAGATATTACAAAATACCAACACAGAGATTTAGAATTAAATGTTGTTCAAATACCAAGGAATGTTCCAAATTGCTAATAACAGCGACACTTATTGCCACAAACGATGATGACAAAGAGACTAACCACAACTGTGAAAATAGATGCAGTAGCAATGTTATCCTCAACTTACCTAGTTGCACCCCCACAACAGCATATTTTCAGCCGGACAGAAACTTGTCCTGTCAACATATATGTCTAGGTATGTTTTGTAAAACTTTTATTAACAAAAGTAGTATCAAAGTAAAGTTGAAAGTTTAAGGTATTGAATACATAGTTTATTGAAACGTAACATAACTTAACCGCAATTTGTATGTTTTTACACATTGTAAAAGAATTTCTTGAAAGGACGAAATATATATAAATTGCAGACTCTGATAGAAGTCTGTTCATGAGAGATAATAAAAAAGAGCAGCATTGATCACTCACTCCCGCTAGCACCGGATTAAGCAAAATCCTTTCTATAACACAAAATGAGTTAGAATTAATGATCTGATCCCGAAGTACCAGAAACTATTACAACACAAAATAGATCGATTCTTGTTCGTCATATACAAGAGCAAACCTAAAAAAAGCTAAAATAAATTGCCACGTTCTTAATTTAAGAATTATAATATTTACTGGTACTTCGGAATTATTGATTCCGGCACTTTTCAATGTTGAAAATTGAGTATCGTTCAAGCCGATGCTAAGGGGCGTGAGTGACGTTGCACTGTTTTATTATCACTCTTTCTCCAGAGTTTTATATGACAAATAGAATCAATACACAAAAAATTGGACTAGAAGCATTTTAAATGCTTATTGAATTCTTAAATGCATGTATTTTTATTGTTATTTTTTATAACAGGACCCATCATTGGTGCTAATTCTTCCAAAACACCGCCAAATTATTCACATACCAACAACACTTACCAAGGTATCACAGTTCTGCCCGGAGGTACGCTTAAACCTGAAACTAACAACAACATCAACGTGGAGATATCAGTCCAAAACAGATCTAACAATGGTATAAACAACAACAATTAATTATAAAATTAATATCCCAAAACCATTGTAATTTTGCATAGTTTTATAAAAGTATTTTGTAATTTTATAGTTTATTCTCAATTTGTTGTCATGAAAATGATAATTTGGGTTAAGTAAAAGTTAATATCCGAAAAACATTGTAATTTTGTTTGGTTTATTTAATTACAATGTATAATGTAATTTTACAGGATATTGTCAATTTTATCATGAAAAGGATAAGCCGATGTCTGCTATTTAAACAACTTTTACTTACTTTGACCTTACATCATGTTAATAATATGTAATAAAATCGTGGAAATTGAAGAAGAAAAACAAATGAAGATATGATAATAATAATCCCTATCAAAAAATGAATTGTGAGTTAAGTATTGAACATGATTTTTTTTCTATAAGATACAACATCATCTTATTGTTTAACACTTTCAAACAAGATTCGAAATTTACAAATGATTACATTCATCAGATTAATGATTCACACAAAGATGTCCGCCTGCGAATACTATTCTATAAAATTTAAATAACAAGCTTTCAATAATAAAAAATGATATTCATTGTAATTAAACGAGTGTGATATAATATAAAAGTTACAATTTGATAAAAAAGACACAAATTTCGTTAATAATTATGTTATGAAACTACTGAAATTTTATGTCTATTTTTGAGGAACAACCAAATTTTCGAGGTCAAATACTAATCTGTTGCCGGCTGGCTTCAACCGATTCTGCACATGCGACCAGAGCAGACTGAAAAGCTAAAAAATAGATTATTTCCGTATTGGGCGAAAACTACAATAGATATTTTTATTATTTCACAGCTATATCATTACACTGTTTTATTTACAGGTGGAATAATTGGTGGAGTGTGTGGCGGTCTCGTTGTTATTGCAATTTGTATTGGTATAATAATTTGGTTAAAAAAGAAGCAGATATGTATTGAACCTAGCAACGGACGGCCATCTGAAGTGGCAAGAACAAGATTTCACCAGTGAATTATCGTATTAATGATATAGAAAACACTGATATATTAAACAAGAGACGAGTCCATCATGACAATTTTCTCAATAAGTATGATCTTTATAACCGCGGTAGGACAAAGAACTCACACTGACGATTACACTTTTTTAATGTTGACATCAAAAGCTTTTTCTGAAGAATACATCATGTGGAGTCTGATCAAACGTTCCTTTTTATGTAATTACTCTTTCCAGATAACACACATATTGGACAACATTTTCTAAGCATGCTTTCAATAAGGAAATATATAGATTTCTGCTTTATCATTTCTTATATTTTATAAGTTTTTCAGATATAGGTGAAAACAAAATGCTATGGCAAAATTTCATTTGTACAATAGTCTGATAAGGACACCAATTAATGTATACTGACAGTCGCGTTTTTTTTTACATTTTCATCACTATCGCTACGAACATTAATTTGTCTTTTCCCGTTTTCGCATTTCAGATGTATATATAGTGCATAGGCGATGGCACTAAGAGAATATTGTCACATTTTTATCAATGAAAAAATAAGAACAGTTTAAATTGAATATTTTATTTCGATTAAAGCTTGAAGTAATCATAATAATTTTCTCAACTTTGTTGATGTGTAAACTTTAGCAATTGTATATAAAAGTACACTGTTTCTTAATTGACGTTTAATGCACTGAAAATTATTATTCAGTAAGATAGGCTATATTACCTTTTCATGTAATTTTGCTGTTTAAATGTTTCCGATGGATCACTTTTTTTCCAGTTATTTATATATTTAAATGTTTTGCAGTGTATTACAAATATTTACAATGTTTTTTTTCACTTAAAAACATGAAGTACAATTATCAGCAAATGATTAGTTAAAATATATTGGTCATTGATTAAATTAAAAGCAAATACATATAAATTCACTTGTCTTTACTTTCTCCTATTATTAGAATATCCACACGATACATTTATACATGTTTTTAAGTAAAAGATTGAGTAAATATTTTACAAATATAGCTAGTACGTACTGGATTCAGACACTAAAAGAATTGAAACAAATGTAGATCTTTACTTCAACTTGTCAAACACAATCAAATTTCAAGTGTGTTACTCACATTATCGTTGACCACTGTCCAGTATCTGAACAAATACCAAGTCAATTGATAAAGTTTGCCATCTGTTAACCTGTTGGGGCCAATCGTCGTATTAAATGAAGACCGGATTATGCTCATAATAAAGTGATACTTAAATCAGAATGAAGAAAGGTGTATTTTGTAAGCACGTTGTCTCACTATTAATAGTGATTTATCTAATACCATCGATTTACATACACTCTGTCGAGTGCCTTTGCACAGGTGTTGGTCCGAATAGAAATGAAAACTTACAGAACACTTGCGACTGGAGTTCCTGGTATCCATGGAATTGTTCTCAGTGTAACAGAGATCATCGGAGTCAACAGTTTCGAAAACGTGCAATTTGTTGCGAAAAGGATGTAGACTTGCACGTGTGTTTGACACGTTGTAAATTCAGTGCAACTAGCGACACACAGTATGTCAATTGTAGCAATCAATGTGATTCTAATAATGGAACTTTGAATACAAAACCTACAGGTATATATTAGTTACATCACGTAGGAATTGCAAATGTATTTTTGGTCATACCAACAATGTTAATGAATGCAACTGTACCGACTTTCTAACTTAATTAGAAGGCGGGATACTCTAGGTAGTCTATCCCTAAAGATTCTATACATTTTAAACAGCAATAAATGATTTGTAGTCTTTCATGACCTAATATAAGAAAATCAAATTTAATGGAAGATTAAACAAATAAGAAAAGAAAACATAGTCACCCATTTACTTTGTTAATATAATTTTGGTGTGAGTAATAATCTACATATTATGTACATTGCCTTCAAAAGTAAGGTGATCGTTTGATGGCAATATAGATAAAAACATACATATGTAGTTGGGCTAAACTTAGCCTGTTTGCTTGAGATAACGGGACTTCCAAATTCAATCACAGACCTTTGCACCGGTCACACCGGTATTCAATGCACACTAAAGTATTGAAACAAGTATTCCCGAAGGACCAGAAATGAGTTATTAAACGACAACAAAATTTAACAGCAGCCCGCCAAACACTCAACACTTACTGTTATGAGTATAAAGACACTAGAAAAGGGTGGTCCGTCGCATGCGATAAAAAAACATATAGCTGAAAATCGCACAAGATTATTAAATTAGAAAAGTCCGATACTTTGTGATATTGTGTCTAGCTAAGGAAGAAGTATATGTTATTGATGTACGGGATATCATAACCAAAATTAGATTTTTTATTTTAGACTTACTGTACTTTACTTTATTAAATGGGATATTTTAATTTGCATATTTATTCATATTTGGTGAATATTAAATGTAAATGTGTATATCCATAGATCCGTAGCTAAATGACAACTCTTCTGATCTAATATACACTATTCTTCAAATCAAGCGAATGTTTATTTCCCCTTATGCTTGCAGAAAATTTTCTATGCGGCAGAATGTTGATGACATTACAAGATAACAGAGCTACATTGAAACTGGCAAATATTTGACTGGATTATAGTATATTCCAATTATATTAATTAACATTGAAAAAATTACACAATACCTTTCAAGTTTTGTGCGCGAATGTTACCGTAAACAAATAAAGTCAGGTGATCACCCACCCTGTTATCAGATAACAGCGGAAAAAAACTACAAAAGTTGTACAAAATAAGTATTCAATATATTAACATAGCAAAATAACAAGTTTTAGCATTTTCAAAAATGCCTGAATGGGTATAAGGATGTTGTTGTTTGACATGAAGATTGTATTTCAATTCTACACCTATAACACGGTGTAGGTTACCCTTCTACAACATGGCGGATGGTGTGCCCTGTAGGCGCCAAAATTTCAGATCTTTTGGTGTCAATTTGTTATCATTTGGTATTATTTAAATGTCCCACTGAGAACTGGGACAACTAAAAATTGAATTATATAAAATTGCTTTTTGATCACGAAACAATCGAATTGGCGAATACATGCGGGACACTTCTATTAAGATGCATGGTATATACGGAAATATGATGAAGAGCGTGTAAACATATCATAATTCGAAAAATAATTGTTTGCTTTTTTTAGCACATTTCAAATCTAATTTGGTCCACTGACTGCAAAGACCGCCCGTTTCTCTCAATATCAAGCATCGTATAAAAAATCCGGGGGTTGCTAGTTCGATAATCGGGCTAGGCGTCATATCTTCGTGACAACTAATCGCGGGCATTGAATTTTATGGCCATTTGTCTTATAGCTGATAGGAAATCGTATGGGGCTTGTGACCCATTCTCTCAAATTAAAATAATAAATAAAAATTGTTAATGAATGCGTTAAAGAGTCTCATCAGTATCTTATTCATAGTCAAGATGATTGATGTATGATAACTACGTTCAAGTTTAAACTAAACGTGAATGAGTACTTCACATATAATCTTAAGAGCTGTGTACACAGATTAAATTAAATCTTATCAAAATTTTGAATAGCTTTAAAGTTAGAGAAATAAACAAATAAATCTGATTATAAAGTTTGATTGTAAACATGTTTGTTTTAACTTTTAAACTAAATTAGCTACGAGGGCACTATTAAAAGAACAATACAATGTATTTTTCAACAATAGTTCTTTCTGACCAAACTTCCATTGACCTAACTTTTAACAGATAGACATATATTTTAAACTCTAAAAAGAGACAACCCTCAAGTGTCTTTTTATGGGAAATTATTGAAAGTGCAGCGTTTCTCAATTTAACCCTAGTGTTATTAGACCCGAATTCTCCAAAGAATCATAAATATTGAGAAATCTTGATAACGGGGAGTCTCGAGAGCAATGGAAACAACAGAAAATGTTTTATTTATAGACTCATGAGACTAAATGGTGCAACATAACGCACACCCCCAAGCATCGTATTCATTGAGCACACTATGCCAATTTAATGCCATTGTTTTGGTTTTTTTTGTTGTTGTTTTTTGGAATTCAATATCACTAGCAATTAAAAGGAAAACAAATTTGTCAATTTAAAAAAAAAAATCAAGAAATAATTATTCAATCAATTTTAGTACGGTTCATGTAAACTTATTATATATACAAAGATACGATTGTTGTTTTTTTACATTTATTTTTATTTTTATCATATTTCGTACTATAAAATGTTGTCTAGTAATGGTTGTCTCTTTATTAGTTTACTTTGTTAGTTTTGACTTTGTTAATTGCAGATTGGAATGATACACTGAAAAAGGTTATTGTGTTTTATGATAGTTATTGATGAAATAAATTGTATGAATGTTCAGTTTATATGTTCATACTGTCATTACTATTTAATGATTTCTTTTACATGTTATATTGTTTTCGATTGATATGATTTTATGTAGAAGGTCGCATTGTAAATAAGGTGTTACAAATCTGCATATGTCTTACTGTTTTACCTCCTGTAAATATTTTTATCATCATTATTATACCATTATTATTACAATATGCGTTGTTTAAAAACAATAGGCTGTTATCTAATCTATATTTAAAGTCTGTCTTTTTTATCTTTAAATACTCAGGAAGAGTCTCTTTGTATTATTTTGTTTTCTTTGCATACATCTGTAACAGCTTTTTTTAATGTATTGGTTTGATTTAGTTTTGTCAAAAATGTATATTTATATTAATTGTTCTTTAATATGCATTTAGAAAGAGTTGAAAATTATATTCGCTTAATTTTTGCAGAATTCAAACTATCAATTGCAGACACAGCCGGAATCACTCAGCATGGAGGGAATTCAGGTACAAAGCAACAGCATAAATATACCAGTACACCTACCGCTACAAGTTCACTCAAAGAAACTAGTGATAAATCTTCTCACTCTGAAGCAACAATAAGAACAACTCAATCTACAGAGACATCTACAGTAAATTTAAATGCCGCAACATTGAAACATTTGTCAGGATCTAAAATTCAACCTTATACTTCAGTTCTACCTGATGGATCTTTCAATCCTAGTTCACCACATACGACTAAAGGATACAATGCCATAACCAAGTCCATGGCAGCAATTAACAATTCACATATTGGTTTTTCAGCAACTCGAAATGTATCGTCGCCGAACAATACACAGTCAAGCACAATTGATCAAACAAATGATGGTGCAAAAGGTACATGTACTAAAAGATTTTATTGTTCTATTTTTTAGAATATAACATCACAATATGTTATAACAAACTCTTCGTTACAGCACATATCAGAACCGGCATACACCGGTGCTATAAGAGGACACCCTTTTAAATGAACACCCTTAAATAATACAAGTTTGAACAACATTTGAATTTGTCCCATGCAAGCCGACTTTTAATGTCATTAATTTAGCTATTGTTCTATTCCAAGTTTAAAGTGCATGTATTTCATTTTCATAATTTAAAATGAGTTATTTAATGCTAATGCTTATGATGACAAAAAATCTTTTCAATTGTACATTTCATTCTGTTGGATATCAGTTTCATTTTCTAGTCAGCATCCTATGGTACTTAGCCTGGCAATACTGCATGGAAATGAAGGTTGGTATTGCCCTGTTCTAGAGGAATAGGTTAAAAAAACTATGACATCCATGAAGTATTTTATCTTTTTCAGTCAATGTCGGTGTCGTAATAGGATCAGTATGTGGATCTCTGTTTGTTTTTGCAATTTTAGCAGCTATTATTCTTTTGTTGAAAAGAAATAAGCGGGGATTTACTGTGGAACCAGACAATTCATCAGATAACTAAACTGTAAATGGATAATGAGCAGTCTAAATTATGCAAGTATAACAGAACTGAGATGAATTTGCAAGTGTGAAGTCTGCAGCATTGGACATGGAACGCTCGCTGCACAGCTTAGTGAATACACTCACGTTAGTGAAACATTTAACCGATGCGCAGGCGAATAGGGACATGGGATATGTTGTGTTATTGTGTTTATTCAGTTATGTGCTTTATAAAATACCTTTTCATCCAAATCAAAATCTTACATATAAAAATTTGTATCATGTCGTGTTTGTTAAAATTATAACTTTTATATATATATATATATATATATATATATATATATATATATATATATATATATATATATATATATATATATATATATATATATATATATATATATATATATATATATATATATATATATAAGCATTTTCTCATCGCATTGCAATGCTGAACAATTAACTTGTATATGCTGAAAGCTTTTTTATTTTTTTTAGACAATTGTTTTTTCGTTAAAGTTTTTTACTTTAAATTCCCACTGAATCCATTAAAAAGCTAACAAAGGTAATTGTAATAATTGGTTATTATTATCTTATATATAATTATACAAATTGCGAGGCATAATTCAGCTTAGACTGTCTGATTCATATTTAAGGACAAAACACCGAATTTTCATTTTCATTATTGTTATACAATCATGTTTTTAAACTAAATACTAGTATTGTAAATATGTAGTTTAAGATTAAAAGCATGACATTAGCAAAATGTTATTATCATTTAGTATTTTGTGTTTTTGAAACAGTTCTAACATATCTTCCTGATTAAAATACTTAAAATAGCAAAAAAAATATCTACTTCAACTAGTCTACAACATTCGAATTTTAAGTATGTTAAACGCGCTGATCTTTGCTCTTATGTTTTATCTGAATGTCCTCCTTGGTGTGTTGGTAAATACATGCCAAATACTTGTAATAGGATATGCTGTAGCTTTATTCAGTCTTGATAATCAGGCACAGTGTTAATCACCGGTAAATCAAAATCAGTACACATCCGACGGGTACATAGAAAAATGTATATAATGCCAGAAAGTTCCGGAATTAATTTCATTAAGAAATTGGAATGCTTGTCAGTTATCGCAGCCTTGATTTTGTTGACATCTATAAATCCTCTACAGGACCTTTGTGCAAATGTTGGTCCACACAAGAATGAAACTCTTAATAAATTTTGTGATTGGAGTACTTGGTATCCATGGAATTGTGAATGCTGTAGCATGTATCAGTTTCAATTTAGAAAACGCGCGATTTGTTGTGAGAAGACAGGGAAGCTACCCGATTGTTTGCAAAAGTGTAATTATTCGGAGAAGAGCGACACATCTTACAAGAATTGCAGTACAGATTGTACCACGAACGCTGGACTAAAGTGTCAAGAAACCGCACCTTTGAGTTTATTTGCGTCGACTTCTTCACCAAGTAATATAGGTTTTAAGTTGTCTTCATCCACTACAGATATTCTCAATTATCTCGCTTTTCCCCATTTTCTTTCAAGTATAACATATTTACATTATTAATGTTATTAATGGCATATTCGTTTAGTATTTTATATTGGGGTTAATTTAACAAAATTTGTTGTCTTCCGTAGATCATATGCTTCAAATAGACACGATTTTAGTTTATCCATGTAAATTAGCCACTTATCTGATTCTTTATGAATCACGGAAAGTTGAGAACTATGAGTAAATCTCGTAATCTTCAACAAACAGTTTTCATTTTCAGCTAATTATTCTCAAATACAAATTAATACAATATTTCAAGTTCTTAACATTCTTTGTTTTCTTCAGAAATTTTTTTAAAGCAAACGAGAGCATGTTCGATTATTTATATTCTGTTCCATGTGTAAGAATGATTATGGGAAATTAACAATATGATTTTTTCAAAACTATTCAAGTACCAAATATCAAAGAATACAAAAAAAACGTAATTGCGAAAGGCTAAAACTTCAGTTGCTTTTTAAATGAATACTCATAATATGACATAGGTAACTTGTAAGCATTCTCAACCTTGATTTTGTTAACGTCTATAACTTTGTCGGTTTTATTTGGATATTTCACACGCATAAATTCCTAGCAAAAACAATCCATTTTCTTAGTGATTGTTGAAAATGATTGTAAGATTGATGTTAGAAGTGTCTATTTTGTGAAGCCAGAGGAAGCCATCAGAGCGGATGTTGAAAAAATTGTATTTATTAAAGGATTAAAGGATTTAAGTCACTGTACTGTTGGAGCAGTAATCATGATAAAGTAGAAAAATGTCGTGATTTTGTTTGTTGTTGTTGTGTTGTTGTTGTTTTTGTTTTTTCGGCTATTATAATATTTTTCAGTCATTATCGTATATCTGTCGGTGTGAAAAGATGAATAGATGTCAAAAAATATATTTCGGCGGGTGAATCTGCAAGTCCTTAACATTTTATCATTATAGCGCCTTGTCCGGTATATATCGGAATACGATATTTAGTGTTGTGTTCCAACACCATTTTAGTCTCACTCTTTATTAAATATATATGATATTATTTTATATGATATATATGATACAAAGTATATTCGCTTTATTGTTTTAGATTCCAAACAAGCGTCCGTTACCACAACATCACACATGTTGACGAACACTACACAGTCGAAATATGGTAATGCTGCAAAAGGTATTGTTTGGATCGTTTCTTCCATTTTATTTTTAGGAAATGAATCCTATTTTTAGAACGGTAAATTCTAAAATTTAGAATGATCATCGTGAATTATTACTTTACCCTAGCACACGATGCACGATGCTAAGATGGATGGTAGAGACGTGATGGTGCTATGTCGAAAAAACGATTGCACAATGGTGAAATAGAGATTATGTTGTGGTTCAATGGTGAACTTTCGTTGTTATATATAACGTTTTTCTCGTAAATTCATCGCGTTTTCATCATCGCATCATTGCGTTTTCATCATCACCTCATTGAGTTTTTACCATCGTAGCCTAAGCATACCTGTTTTTTACAGATTGTTTATTTGATATATAAGTACGAAAAGA
The DNA here is from genome assembly GCF_026571515.1 of Ruditapes philippinarum. NCBI lineage: Eukaryota > Metazoa > Mollusca > Bivalvia > Venerida > Veneridae > Ruditapes > Ruditapes philippinarum. The sequence goes on along the minus strand of NW_026856288.1, from coordinate 4,282 downwards.
GTTTTCTACATATATAGTAAAATTCATAACTCAAAACGGCTCTCCCTGACCTTTATAGTTTAGTACATTTGAGAAAAAAAGACGGTGCGCAAATCATTAAATAGATTGCTCAATAAAAAAAACATATACACATATGAAACCTTACAGTAACAGGTAAAAAATGTTTCTTAGCATGATTCGCATTTTCAATAAAAAAATAAAGAAAACATGCGATCTTTATTGAAAATACAACGCTGTTTTTAAATGCAAACGCACCTGTAAATTAACACAGTGTTATGTTACTAAGGACAGTAGTCTTTGATATATTTTTTTTTTTGCTTAAGTATATCTGTACACGTATCAAAAAGATACGGTATTTGATATCATTATAAAATTTATCAATTTTCCCATTTTTATATATGATTGAATAAATTGGAATATTTTTGTCAATGGAAGATTCTGTCTGCGTAGTGTGTATCCAGATCATCAGGGATTGGTCAGTTCAGCTGAACTTGACTATGAACACTCGTATAAATGAAAATATGAGCATAATGTCACTTTCATGTAAATTTGAGCAATAGGTCGAAACTTTCAACCTTCTTTGGAGATTTTCATTAGTTGGTGTTTGCATAAACCAGTTTAAAATTGCAAATATTTGAAATTTCCTTCATAAACGGGATTAAATTGGCAAAATCAAAAGAGCTAGAAATACTTGTCAATATTTTCTTGACTTTGAGGATGCTATTTTTACCAAAGCATGGTATTATCATCAAGCCCTGGTGATCTTGATGCATACCGCGTTCTCTATTTAGATAAAGAAATGTCCGTCAGTAGTTAACGAATAGTACTATAAAATGCAAGCCTGGCACGATACTGGCGGCACAGACCTGTTTGTTGATATATATCGCCGATAGCTGTCAAATATTAAAGAAACAACTGTTATTATTAATTGTCAATCGGTTAGTTCTGAATAAAGAAGTCCATAATATGGCATGATTTTTATATTTCAGCGCCTGTCGGTGTAGTCATAGGAGCGGCGTGTGCCTCTCTGATTGTATTTTTAGCAATTTTGATCGCCGTCATCATATTGTTGAAAAGAAAGACGTGGAAGCGTAGATAAAGTGTTGAACCAGATAATTCATGGAAAAAATAACACAAAGCAAGTGAACACAATCATAATAAACAGCCTACAGTTATCAAGTTTTATACAACTGAGAACAATAATGTGTGTGTTGCATAAAACTGCCATTAAGAAATGCTGTATATGGCTTTTATTTTTTGATTATCTTTTATGTGCTTCCTATGTGCTTTTTTATGTGCCTACAATTGTTATGTATATACACAATGTACAGGGGGGAGCTAGGTCCAGTGGGCATTTTAAAGGGGAGCAGGAACAAAAACCCCATTCCCTCTAACAAAACAGGACAGGGGGCACTTTAAACCCCCCCCCTCCGATTTAGTTATGGTCCCAATTTTTAAGACTGTTCTCCTACTGGGTTGGGGTCTGCAATGTCATTGGTCTTTGTGTTAGTGTTTGAGTATGTGGTAGTTGCTGATCAGCTTTTCCCATATTTTATTTTGGGTTTAACTTTTTTTAAACCTTTTTATTGCTTAACTTTTAACTTAATATTAATTTATTTATATATTTATTTTATTTTTCTTCAAAACTTTCCCCACATGACTTATCTTTGTTTAAGGCCAGTTCAAGATCAGCGACTGCCACATAAAACATTTCAAAATTTATTTTGATGCATGTACATATTACTTTACATTCATAGTTTCATGGTTGAATAAATAACAGATGCTGCTACTGACATAAGCTCATGCAGCATGTTGGTCTCACTGAAATTAATCTGATTCCTCATTTTTATTTTTGTTTTAATCCTGATTATAAGGTTAAGTGTATATAAAATGAAATACTTAATATATGTTATAATATTCTGTGATATTTGCATGTAGTGTGATATTTGCTTATAATTAATTATTACCTTATCAAGATTGATTTTTGCTTATTAATCTTAATTTATTTTTCAGATTCACTTATAAATGAACGTTAATGCAATATGCCTCATCTGTTATTGCCTTTTTACATTTTAATGACGATTGATCAAATGAATAAAAACAAAACAAAATCATAGAACTCAATGTGATCAAAATTTAAAGGTACAGTTATTAACCCTATTTTATAATTTTATTCTTTTATACAGGCTGTTTGTTTGCATGTTAAAAGCCCATTATGCCTCAGAAATGCTGTCAATTTTATTTCTTAAAACCTTTTAATTTTTTGGTATCTTGTTACTGTTTCAAAAAAAATATGGTATAATTATTAGTAGTTTATATGAAAGTCAAAATAACTTTTTGTTTACATTTTACTACCTTTATGACACATAATTCCACGTTCATCGCTACTTTCGTCAGTTATAAAACATCTTATATGCTCTAAATCCATAATTAAACACATGTTTGACATCTCTAAAAAAAAATTAAAAAAGAATGAATTTCTGAGGTATAATGTGCCTTATAATGAAAACATTAACTAAACTATTCCAAAATCAAATTAAAATAAATAATTGAAGTTTAGCAGTTATTTTTTTGTTTATAAAGAAAGCCCAAATTTAAAATTGATTTTGAATATGGGATTTATTTTGCGGACAAAAAGGGTTTTTTAATTGTTTTTAAAATAAATCTTTTAAAAAAAATTCAATACATCACACAGCTTTAAATTTTGGGGCCATTTTGAATTTTGTTTTTTTCCATTTTTTTCAAATGGAAGGAAAAGGTTTCCTTTCTCCGGTACTTTCCCCAAAAAAATTTCTGGCTCTGCCATTTCATTGAAATTTTTTTAAATAAAGATGTTTGAGCGATCATCGAAAAGGGAACTGTTGTGTGTCGGACAAAACGCATCAGTATAAGCGCTGTTGCATAACATCTGATTTTTTTCAATGACTGAAGAAATTAAAGCATTATTACATTTTAAAGTTTTCTCTTTTTCTTTTGAGATGATTTGGATAGTGCTGTGCTGACATAGTTCTGACTTCCAAAACATAAGTAGCCGCCTTTTATGTAGTAAAGCGAGGTCACACGTGCACATTTTTATTGCGGTTTAATTTGTGATGCCTTTAATGCCTTATAATCTATATTTATGTTCAAATTTAAGGCTTTATTGTTGATCCTTTGCTTATTAAAAGTTTATATATCGTTTAATATGGATATAATTAATTAATGTCTTGCGATAAACCATTACGAGTGTGTCAGTACTATCTATATATAAATAAGACACGTAGTTTCAGATTCCTCGCACAATTATTGTTTAGTATTCCGTATATGGCATTGTCTTAAGGGAATTGTACCCGTCCTGTCACAGTGTAAAACGAGAACTACTATGGAAGTAATGGAATTTTCGTGTCATTTCGCTTCACCTTTAATTTCGATTTTCACAACTGCGCAGATCTAAAGGTAGTATTTTATTCGGTTCTTCTAAAAGTATGCATTGCATAGCTGTCCATTCCTTCGCAGCAATTTCACTTGTACGTAAAACCTCGCTTGTTGTAACATATATTAGCAATTGATATAGAGAATAATAGGTTGGTGCCTTAGATGGAGAAAGTTTATCTGGCAAGGCGGACCCAATAAATTCCGGAGCAGAGCCAGAAAAACTTTCTCCATCCACGGCACCAATCTATTATTCTATTTATCCTGTCACCGTTTTTTTAAAGAATTTATTAGGCAAACTACCTTTAATCACACTATCGGAAATGTTTCTTTATTAACAAAGAAGGCCCGAAGCGTGCATTATTCTACAACAATGCACTCGCCGTTCTTATTATCTCCCTTGACGGGGCCATTTTGTTTGAAAAATGTGATATATATAAAAACAAATTTTTGTCGAATTTTGTTGTGAAAACTATCTAGAATGAAAGAAAATGGTCTAACTAAGAAAATGAATTCGAACACCAATATCTTTTATTCAGTCGTTAACGCTGTACAGACGTTTAAAGTATTGTTTACGGGACGTCACAATGTAGCGCCAAACAGAACAGAACAGAACAGAACATATTGTTTATTAGATTTTAGATTTAAACATAGTTTATCATCTATACATGCATTACATATAAAGGTCATGTCAAATAAATATAAAATTAATATGAATATAAATATTATTTACGTAAATGAAGGTATGTGTTGACAAGCAAATTAATTAACTCATTTAAACAGTCGGCAATAAATTTAAATATAGAGTTTATGAAAAGTCATTTTGTCGTAGCATATTTTCTCGAATTTTAAGTGCACATTTGATGAAAAC
>NW_026856287.1:0-22001 GCF_026571515.1 Ruditapes philippinarum | reverse complement strand
TGAAATTGGTGATTTGAGATTATATAAAAGTCTGCATATTACATACAGTCTTTAAACGACAAATTTAAAAGGAGGCAACATATCTGAAGGGTGACTATCCTATAGAAAAAGACAAAATCGAAGACACTAAAGCCATCGGCGTAAAAATATGTCCCTATTTGGATCGAATTTATAAGATATCTGATTTGATTGAATGGATGGGGCAAGTTTTACGGTCTCCACACTTCACAAACAACGTGGTGTACCAATTAAATAAAAAAATGAAATCCCTAAAGAACGGCCAAAAACGTCAAAAATCATCGTGCTGATCTTTTTAAGAATACTTAAGTTTTCTAATACGTGTTTACATAATAATTATATAGATCTAACTAACTTTTGCTAACACAGATTTATTTATATAATAACATTTATTTTTTAATTTTTATTTATTTTTTTTATTTTTCTACAGGAAGCGGTATTGGGCGACTTATGGCAATTCGTTTCGCCAAATTGAAATGTCCCCTGGTGTTATGGGATGTGAACGAGAAAGGGAATGAGGAAACATTAGCAATGTGTAAAGAGTATGGTGTCACCGTTAAAACATACAAAATAGATCTTTGTGACAGAGATGATGTTTATAGTGTTGCTAATAAGGTAAATTTGGTATAATGTAGTAACAGTCTTTGTTCAGCCACCGTTATTAAGATCTTAATTTAAAGTTATATATGAATTTAATGATAAATAAATTTAGTGACAAGGTAGAATTTGCAAGATAAGAGACTGTGAACTATTCATGATTAATCATGTACTAATTGACTGTTCAACATGTTTTTCATTTAGCTTACGCTTTCCTCTTTTGGTATATATGAATGTCAAATATGAAGGCTCCATGTTTGACTGTTCTTGAAGCCCTTTGGACAATACATGTTGGCAGTTTTAATTTTAACTTTCGTCCTCCGTCTTGCTTTGTCGGACCCTTGTAAAGATCGTAATTTCGAGCTGTTTATGCTTAGGTCACGACAATGCTCCCTCTTATGCCACCAGGACTGGGAAGGATCCGAAACCTTTGACAACAAGGGCAAATTGCTGTCGGATGTATTATTATTAATTGTATTGAAAATACAAAACCATACTCGATTATAATTAAGTCAATATTTACAGTCAAAAAAGAGATTTAAATTTTCAACACAGTTGAAAAAAAATGCTATGGAAAGATTACTAAACACTGTTTTAAAGTAGCTAGTTTGTAGGTCAACAATTTACATGTATAAACATTTATTTTCTCCTAGGTCAAACAGGAAGTTGGTCAAATTGACATTTTAGTAAACAATGCTGGTATAGTAACAGGGAAGAAAATTCTGAATTGTCCTGATCACATGATGACAAAAACAATGGAAGTTAACTGTATGGCGCATTTCTGGGTAAGTTACTAGTATCTTAAAATACCAATCTGACTAAAGTTCAGATCTATTTATTTATTTTATGTAGATCTGATGACCACCGTATATGTTACGCCTTCTTAATAATTTGGATTTCCCGAGAAAGTTTTTTTAGCCATGCAATCTAACCAGTTTTTACATAGGCATTAGAAAAAGTATCGAAATGCTGTTAAACGTGGAAGTTCAACAAATTGTTGATTTGTATTTAAAAACAATGTTTGAAGTAATTTTTAACAATTTAACATGAAATGATAGAGTCAATTTTTAATAGGCAAGATTGTTTTGCCAGTTTACCCGCCGGCTATATGGACAACGCCATGTCGGTTCTCGAAATCGTATAAATTACCTACTAAGTATTGGTTTTCCCAGGGTCACACCGTATTACCGGCGGCAGTGATGGCAGATCACTGCAGTGATGGCAGATATCTGAAAATTACCGATCGGTACAGGTAGGTTATAAATTTGGTTGGTTTAATTATATTACACAAATACGGCCCATATCATTGCTATAAAACTATTGTCCATTGAATGGAGATACTGTAAGGTAATTTTGGACTCGTTTTTTTCCTGTTTTCAGACTATTTTGAGCAGGTTAAAAGTGAAAGCATTGGAAAAAATCCGTGAAAATGTCTGTTTTCTGTTCAAAATATCTCAAGTTTTAAGTAAATGGCAGGATTTCCTGTTATCAATATAGACGTTCATCCATTGGGGTCACGCAAGCCAAATATCTACCCCGTGAGTCTTTTCTTGAAAGTTTTACAGACGCTCAATCTTGTCCGGTCGAAGAAAAAATGCTGCCGTTGTAGGCAGATACATATTATAAATGCTGCCGTCGATGGCAGAAATACCATGAAAGTGGCTAACATTCTGACAGAAAATCAAGTTCAATCTTTTATCAATTCCTCTTTTCTTTGCGTCCTTTTAGTCGGAATTGAGACGTTAAACTATCATTTCTAATATTTTCTCAAGATAGAAAAGTTATTAATGCGGTGTATGCATCGAAAAAAGCTTTTTAGCAACATGCAGTTACAATACAAAAAGTGACGACAAAATTTCACTATAAATAGAGAAATGAACATGAAAAACTTCATTTTTCTATATTCATGCATGTGCACTTGATCTGTTCATATGAATTGAAAGGTCAAAAAAGAGAAAAAGAATATAACAAATCAAAAAATTCTAGTTTTTTTCCTATAAATACAGGATTTATTTTCATCTTGTGATATGAATCATCGAAAGGTTCATCTTTATAAGTTGTCATGGTTACAACTAAAATGAATGAAAAAATATATAGTTAAATGGGAGCGCGTGATGTTAGAACTGTTGTTTATAGTTTAGCATAGAAAATGTAAATCAAAGGCAAACTACAACGCTATTACACACATGAAAATTTTAAGAAATGAACGTTGTCGTGTTTTTCAAGAACTTGATAATATAGGAAAATATTTGAACTGTCAATAATATTATTTTTCCATTTTACATTAACATACATTGTTTTATGATACACTGATGCCAGTTGCGAGGTTAATAGTCTCCCCTTTATTACATCAATTTAATAATTTATAATCTGCGCCGATTAAGTAAATTTCAGCCTTTATTTGTCATAAAGCGATGAACATTATTACCTCGAGAAAATAATGTCATATGCTAGCAAATGAATATCCACTTACAGAAGTTACTTGCTGTAATATGCAATTGGCGTTATGTCTTAAAAAGGGAGTGCGCTGCTAAACTTAAGACACATATAGTATTGTATGCATGTAACTGACAGACACAACAGATCAAGCACACATGCATGAATATAGAAAAATGAAGTTTTTCATGTTCATTTCTCTATTTATAGTGAAATTTTGTGGTACTAAATCATAACTTTTTGTATTGTAACTGCATGTTGCTAATAAGCTTTTTTTCGATGCACATACCGCATTAATGAAAAAAATCAAAAAATCTACAAAACAGCAATTTTTCTTCAAAATTATATGTGAGGCCATGTTTTAACATGGAAAAACGCGTTTTTGGGTAATTTCGTTTTTCTTTATCAGTTTCTGTTAACCCATTACCAGATATATACGCCTTTCTACGCCTTTTTCACCCCCCCTCCTTTTTTGCTTTTGCTTTCAAAGAAAACTTTGGACTTGTGGGAGGCTAAAAATGGCCCCAGGTCGATCATAAGGTAACGTGTAACCAATGCTGAAAAGCCTTTGACTCTATCTCAATCCATTGAGAAGTGGCAGCACTTTGAAATCAATTTTGATGGAAAAAATCAACGCAAAATAGTGATTTTTGGCAATTTTGAGATGTCCCCTAGTTGCTATGGTAACAGGAAATTTCAGACTGAACATGTTGTTACAAAGGCAATGGTCCAGTCAACATTTGTGCCAAGTTTGATTAGTATTGAAGCAGTTTTTATAGTTTTATAGCAACTTGAACTTGTAACGGGAGACCTTTCAATGAAAACAGCCATTTTTCACAAGATGCTCATGGGGTAATGGGTTAATAACTTTTCTATCTTGAGAAAATATTAGAAATGATAGTTTAACGTCTCAATTCCGACTAAAAGGACGCAAAGAAAAGAGGAATTGATAAAAGATTGAACTTGATTTTCTGTCAGAATGTTAGCCACTTTCATGGTATTTCTGCCATCGACGGCAGCATTTATAATATGTATCTGCCTACAACGGCAGCATTTTTTCTTCGACCGGACAAGATTAAGCGTCTGTAAAACTTTCAAGAAAAGACTCACGGGGTAGATATTTGGCTTGCGTGACCCCAATGGATGAACGTCTATATTGATAACAGGAAATCCTGCCATTTACTTAAAACTTGAGATATTTTGAACAGAAAACAGACATTTTCAAGGATTTTTCTAAGGCTTTCACTTTTAACCTGCTCAAAATAGTCTGAAAACAGGAAAAAACGAGTCCAAAATTACCTTACAGTATCTCCATTCAATGGACAATAGTTTAATAGCAATGAAATGGGCCGTATTTGTGTAATATAATAAAACCAATCAAATTTATAACCTACCTGTACCGATCGGTAATTTCCAGATATCTGCCATCACTACAGTGATCTGCCATCACTGCCGCCGGTAATACGGTGTGAGGGTTAGAATTAGAAACCACGTCGCTTTCAAAATTATGATAGCTCGCCGATGATTGGCTGTGTGAAAGGTCACCAGAAATGAGTTTGAATTTGGTCACGGTCAGATCTAAAAGCGGAGCATTATGTAGAGCTAGTTATCAGATTGCTTAAAATACGCAAAATTTCTTTGATCTATCTTATGCAAATAATATATAACAAAACTAGATTTTACACAACATTGGATGTCACGTGTGCGAATCTGAATTGCGTGTAGAAATAAAGCTAATTAAATTCACTGTTTATTTCATTTTATTTTTTTAGATATTTTTGAAGGCCCATTACGTCCCAGAAAAGCTTTTATTTTTATTACTCAAAGCTTTTTATTTTGATGTCTTGTTGTTGATTCCAGAAAAATGACTTATTGGCAAATTACCTGAATCATCTTTTGCTTCTGTTGCTTTTTTGCAATTAGTGCAATTATATTGATTTAGTATTTTGTATGGAATAAAAATACTGCTTTTTCTACATTTTGCTACTTTTACGACACGTTATGTATGTTTAGTACGGTGGCATAAAGGTGACATGTGTGTGTTTTTATTTATCGCGTGGCCACGAGATACTATGTCGTGGCCACGAGTTACTAAGTCGTGGCCACGAGATAGCTAACTCGTGGCCACGAGATACTATGTCGTGGCCACGTGTTACTAAGTCGTGGCCACGAGATAGCTAACTCGTGGCCACGAGATACTATGTCGTGGCCACGAGTTACTATGTCGTGGCCACGAGATAGCTAAGTCGTGGCCACGAGATACTATGTCGTGGCCACGAGTTACTAAGTCGCGGCCACGAGATAGCTAAGTCGTGGCCACGAGATACTATGTCGTGGCCACGAGTTACTAATTCGTGGGAACGAGATAAGTAAGTCGTGGCCACGAGTTATTAAGTCGTGGCCACGAGTAAGTAAGTCGTGGGGACGAGATAGCTAAGTCGTGGCCACGAGATAAGTAAACCAATCAGAATACACTATATATATTATGATTTTTTTTAAACTTAACAACTTACTTTTACATGCAACATTAATCTTTGAAAATACTGAAGATATTCACTTTGAACTTGTCTTTAGTATCATTTTAGAAAGTCACATTCAAAGACCCATCAGACATTAATTTTGACTACAGCTCTTTGTTGGGACAATTTTGTGATCGAATTGGGCAGATTGTACGTACTACGGCCTGTAAACCTTGTTTATACGATAACAAGAGAAGGAATAAGTCCTTGTTTATTTTATTTGTAAGGGACATTGCCGATGGACAGTAGATAGCCTATAAGGTAAAATCCTCGTCTGATGAATAATTTAGAAGGGATAAGCCATGGTTTATATAACCCAGAGATCATTGCACCTGATCAGTGGATGACATCTAATACTTTCGAGGTAATTGGGTCAAAGATCAGGGTCACAGTGACGCTAAATGTAAAATTATTGACTAGTCAATAAGTTGTATAAATAGCACTTTTACTGACTGGTGAAGTAGGGGTATCCTTGTACTACAGCACATGTCTATTTAATTAGGGAAATTCACATAAATGGTGTAATCTGATTGGTTATTTATCTCGTGGCCACGACTTAGCTAACTCGTGGCCTTGACATAGTATCTCGTGGCCACGAGTTAGCTATCTCGTGGCCACGACTTACTAACTCGTGGCCACGACATAGTATCTCGTGGCCACGAGTTAGCTATCTCGTGGCCACGACTAAGTAACTCGTGGCCACGAGTTAGCTATCTCGTGGCCACGACTTAGTAACTCGTGGCCACGACATAGTATCTCGTGGCCACGACTTAGCTATCTCGTGGCCACGACTTAGTATCTCGTGGCCACGACATAGTATCTCGTGGCCACGAGTTAGCTATCTCGTGGCCACGACTTAGTAACTCGTGGCCACGACATAGTATCTCGTGGCCACGAGTTAGCTATCTCGTGGCCACGACTTAGTAACTCGTGGCCACGACATAGTATCTCGTGGCCACGAGATAAATAAAAACACACACATGTCACATTTGTGCCACCGTAGTATAGTGATACTTTTTCCAGATGATAAACTTCTGACATACACTTGAACTGTCATTTAAACATTGTAAAACGCATATTTACCTTTTCTTCGTTTCTGAGGCATAATATTCATTTAAATGTTACCATTTTCAGACTGTCAAATCATTTCTACCGGACATGATGAAGAGAAACCATGGTCATATTGTTACTGTCGCCAGCTCGGCGGGGTTTATAGGAGTTTCTGGCCTTGCAGACTACTGTGCCAGTAAGTTTGCCGCTGTGGGTTTTGAGGAGTCGTTGAGATTCGAACTTGATTCGCAGGGAAAAGATGGTATACACACAACAGTTGTGTGTCCGTTCTTTATCAACACAGGAATGTTCGAGGGTGCAAAAACCAGGTAGATTTCAGTTGTTCTGATTCAAATTGTAATTTGAATTGATTTAGCATTTGTTTTCTCCATTGTATCAAATATTTTGTTTTCGGAAACATCAAGATTTACTTGATTTATGTCAAATTGCTATATATGGTTAAAAAAGACACTAATATGATAATTAATTACTTTCAATATTCTGTTTTACAATTCTCAGTTCATACTTTTTCAAATTAGTTCCCAAAGCTTACTACTGCTGATATGATATTAACTTGTAGTTTTTTGTCCCTTCTTTAAGGTCATTCAGTTTTCCGGGGTTTATGGTTTTCAACATTTTCTTAGACTTCCGGCTGAAGTCGATCCGACACGTGTTGTCAGATTTAAAAACAAGAAATCTGAAATAGATTATTAATAATTGAAACTTTTAGATAATGAAAGAGAGGATATAAATTTAATTGAAGCATTATTCATAGTCTTGCTTAAATAATGGCAAGGACTTTGTGTATGTGTATCATTGGAAAAAAATCCACTATTATATGATAGTTTATATTTGTCTGCTTACTTTCGTAAACGCCATTTTTATTTTAGATTTCCTCTAGTCTTGCCTGTACTGGAGCAAGAGTATGTAGCCAAGAAGATTGTAGAGGCTGTATTATGTAATCAAACAATATTATGTATACCAAAAATACTCTATATTTTCTACGCAATCAAAGGGTATGTATCTATAATTAAAATGAATATTAGAAAACCTTAGATAGTAGCAGCAAACGAAGTAAGGTACTTAAGGTTTGCAGTTAATTTAGTCATTTTTGACTTCTTGCTCGTTGATTTGATGTAAATATTCACTTATTAAAGATATACTATGCTCATTTTTGAGTAGATTATTTTAATCACAGTCTAAGGAATTCTTACTGAATATGTCTAGTTTTAATCAAATAATGAATAAACTATGTATTGGAAGTGTTTTTAATGACAGTTTTTTAAATGACACTTTATATTCACATTGTGACCAAATTTTAAACATAACATGCTAGTATCTACTTTGTGTAAAGTCAAAACATGTTTATTTTTAATAAACAATGATGAGACTGTGTAGCCATCATCAATATTTTCTAATATCAAATTTGAGCATTACATATCTTTAATCTTGTATCAGATTCAATACTAGTAGTTAGGTATATACGAGTAATGCAGAATATTAATAGTAGGTACTTTGTACACAAAACACTTATTAGTATAAGATAATCTTGTTTTGCTCGCGAATGATGTTTAAAATGTAAGAAATGTAAGGAAATATGTTAAACAAGATCAGTAAGGAAAGGCGGCGTTCAATGAAAGCAAACCTTTTTAAAATGTTAGTAGAAATTTGCACAAACTCCAATACTTTGATATTATAGATACCAATGCAGTCTGATAAAAAATATTTTAGTGACATACATTTATTGAAAAAGTAATATTTTTAATCAGATATTTTGTCAATGACAAGAAGATACCTTAAAGTATGTTTTATCATTGCAGATTAATTCCTCACGAACCTGGATTTGTGGTTAGTAAATATTTAGGTGCTCATAACCTGATGGATACTTTTGTTGGAAGACAGAAAAGAGAATAATCATTGGACTAAATTAGTGTTTCAAGGAGCGGCTTAAAATCATATATTACAGTATGCTGGGATATACCTACAATATTGCACGGTCGTTTTTTATATTTAAGGGAGCTATATTGCTTGCTTTATTAAAATGTTAAATCACGAAATAAAATATGTGAAACAATGATTTTTTTGTTGTCTTTGCTTTGACGATTTTAGTCTAATGCAGCTACAATAATGTGGTATATGTTATGTGAATACCATCCATGTCACCTAAATGAAAATGAAATGTATATGATAATACAGGTAAATGATTGGCGACGCCGATGAACGGCATGGACTCTTATTGACTGCCTTTTTTGTGGCACATGGTAGGAGCTGTTATAATATACATGAAATACTCGCATATATACAGAATGATGTCATTCTTGGTCTGATAAAACAGTAGTTGATAATCATATAAAAATTTACGCATTAATATGAAGTTTAGAGAATATGGGCCTTTTGAATTAGTCTGTATGAATAAAAAAAAACTGGATGCTGGTTGCAGAAAGGCAGTAATGGTACTTCGTGTTTCTTAAATTTATATCCATTTTAAATTTTTCTTGTGTATCCTGCGCTGAAGATTATTTAGGTCCGGTTAAATCTTATCTTATTACAAGGCTTACAAGTATCTTTGCGTATTTCAGTGAAATATTTCAACGGATACTTGTTTAATTCACCGTACTGGTTGCATTAGATTTCGAGAAAAGCAAAAACCAAATGATCAGGGAGGTGAACCGTCATTACTTTTTTATATAAAGTGCACTGCGAAACGAAACAATCTTTATATATCACCGATTAGGATCCGTTTTTCATGAATACCTTTTAAAATGCAAAGACCCCTACACAAAAGCACTTTCTTCGGCTGTTACGTAATGTATATAAAAGGTTTTCTTATTTTCTACAATTTTTCCTATAAATGTCGGTGAAATGTTTTGGACACCGTGCACGAATAAATCAAATGAGTCTGTTGGGCAAATATTATGGAAAGCCAGAGAGACTTTACACAAAGCGGCGCCGTTTGCAATCGAGGAAAGAGTTTTTTTTTCTATTCGCGCGGGGGGGGGGGGGGTATGCACTTTATTTGCAAATGATAAAGGTATGCTTCAAATAAATTCTGTTGTAGAGTAAACTAATTAAAGAACTGAAATAAAATAATAATGGGAAATGTGATTTTTTCACTACGCTGTATCAGTGGCACAAGACAAGGGGATGTAACTAGTACGATACTATTTAATTTATATGTTGCTGAGTTATCTTGCTTTCTACGAACATTCTCTGTGTTGATGTAAATTTCATGCATTTAATTATATAATTTGTAATTTTGTTTTTGTTACCATGATTTATATTCCTTGTTACGTATATTGTATAGATCTGTGTACACCAAAATAAGATTTTAAAAAATAAACATGAATTATAATTAAAAGGAATTGTAGGCCATGGTAAACGGGTTGAGCCGTTGCTGGGTAATTTCTGTATTTTGTTGTTGTAGAAATATTATCAATTATTGATAATAACAAACAGATAAATTACTTGTCTAGGAAATATCGGGAAATGATGGGAATAAATCGAAGGTCAAGAAGGATTAACGAAGGTATCTTATTTAGCAATGCATCAAAGCATCAAAGATAACACATTAATGCAAAATCTTATTTTCAACAAAGCCTTCAATAAACATATCATATGATTCCCTGTTTCAGTGACGTCCCAATTTCAGTGACCTTTTTATAAAATGCTGCCACTTTGAAAAGCAATGTTTTAAAGTATTTTTCCCAGTAGCACTGTTTATGTTAACTTATTTCCTTGATGCAACCTTGAAAAAATGGTCAGAAATACAAAATTGTGTATCTGGTATACTATTTTTCATGGAAATTTATCTTTTTAAGCATTTTCTTATTACTTTTTATCTACATAACAGTTCACATTTTTTAACAAGAGCTAGAAAGTAACTTTTGATGAATATGTTCAAAGTTTAAATTAGTCTCCTTTAATATTCTAATCATTTTGGACAAAATACTCTTAGGGTCACTGAAACTGGTCCTTCAACGATAAATATAGACATATTTACAAGCAATTATTAAGATTAAAACACTCAGTACATCTTATCCAACAAAGAAAACAGTCATAACATTATATATAGTATAATTACCGGTAAGTATATTGTCTACTGTATTATTCATCTTTTGAAAATAATAAATGTGATTTAAACTTTTGTAGTTTTTCTTATTCTAGAAAATACATCGGCCTTAAGTAGATTTTTTCTTTTGTTATAAAGGAAATGTGTCCATCTTAGACAAAAATATTTGTCATTTAGGCCTTAATTAACTGTTATCTGCATTGAGAGAGAGAGAGGGAAGGGATATATTTAGTAGTATTGTTCCTATTGAGGGGTTTTAGAGTTGTCAGACCTGTTAAAAAAATTTGGTATTGTTCAATCTTAATATTCGGCATTTTCTGATGTTTTCGTATTACGCATGTTTACAGTAAAAATACAATACGCAAACTTTCTCTAATTGCGAAGGAAATATGATATGAAATAACGTTTGACTCTAGATCAACACGGTTGATATGCCTGTGACGTTTTCAACTATATTTTCCAATGCGTTACTGTCAATTTTGAAAGATTCAGATTACATACGTGTTTGGAGGTCTACTTTCGGTTTTGAAAATTGACCTTTGACCCGACCGAAGTCCAAACTTTCAATCTCATTAGATTTTTATTTATAAAGAAACAAAGTCAAAGACTGAAAGATGGCGGAAAGCATTGTTGATATCATAAAGGGTGTTCTCAAATGTTTAGGACTCGTAGTTTATTACTGGCTCATAGCCATTGTAAAGGCAATTGTACCAACCAGCTGGCAGGCAAAAGATATATCCGGGGAGACTGTTCTCATCACAGGAGCAGGTATTGAAATGAGGATTGTTTCACCCTCCAGATTCTTCCTCCCAAACTTAATGTTACTGATTTATTTTGTCGAAACATTGGAAGGGTTTATAAGGCCGGCGGGTTTGAGTCTGGGTAACACCCTTGGGATTTTTCAGAGACAGTCACACTTTCATGCAGTGTTTCCCACCTAACTAAAGGTGTACTGGTAAGAAATCCAGGTAATTCTTGCGTGTATCAATGCTATACACTGGGCATGTAAAAGAACCAATGGGTCTATTCAATAAGAGCTAGGGACTGGTTCCCTGATTCCCTTGTATCTCATAGCTGTCCATATCTCCTACCCAGCGAGGGGTCTGACATTAATAGAAGATAGATAGATAGAAGACTTAGCCAGTCTAAATTGAATTTGGATGCACCCCATTGAAGATTCGACTCTAAAATGACATTTCACACTAGATTAGTGACAATTTGCCCCATTTAAAAATAATCATTAAAAAACATACAATACAGTAAACATACAAGTAAGTTATTTAAATTAGGAAATGATAAGATTAAAAGTTGTAACCCTTGATTATATACATGTAATTCACCTGTTCCTTGTATTTCCCGGAACAACCAATATCCAATCAGTTAAGTTGTTTATAGCCAATAATAAATGGAAGGGGAAATTTATGCTTTAAATTTATGTTAGATATTAATGCATCTATCAACATTTATTCATTTTAAGATTGGTACATTTTCAACATATCTTGATCTTTCTTAGAAAAACCAATAAAAACGATATGACCCACTTGGGTCACACCCAGGAATATTTTAACCTAAATTCAAACAGCAGGGTAATCACCACTAAAGAATTTGTTCAAGATATTTCATGGCTACTAAAAATTGTAGAAAATTTTACAACAGTCTATTTAACAATTTTCAACATTTTTTTCAAGATTTGACAAAACTTACAGTCACAATTTTTTAATGTTATAACATATGTAAAGTACAATGCATTGGTATGACTACTATTTATGTGTATAAATAGGGCAGTTTAAGGTGTCACTTCTTAGTATGCTATTTGGGGTGCAAAATGATAAATGCATCCAATCATTACAGCCATTTACCTTCCCCACTTTAACATATTACCAAATATGGATACTTGTCTAGATCCGCCAGATGGTATCGCTTACAAAAGATTTATTTTACAATCATCACTTGAAGATTAATATTTAGGACCCCTATGTAAAGTCTGATGAATATTTAGTGGTACATGATATAAATAAATGTTTTAAATGCTCCTAAGACTGAGGTAAATGGTTAAACTCTGTAGCCAATACTTTATAAAAAAAAAATAACTTGCTTGGAAAATTTTTTATCACTATTTTAAACCTGTGACTGTTTTGATATAGTTAAAGTTGGACAATTTATATTGTGTCACTTAAATCTAACATTTTCCTATTGTTTTTCTGATAACATCTGACAATTAATCCAGTATGGCATTACTGCAAGTGTTGAAGTAATGTATTTTAAACTGGAATTTACATTTTGGGATCCAAAAATAATGTGTATAATATAACATAATTGAAATCATTAACAGTGGAACACCTCAGTTTTCAGTAAATGTAATTAAAGTCTGTGGAAGTGTAAAGAAAGTTGTCATCATTGACAGAAATAAAATGGTTATTGTCATTCAATAATGTTTCAACTGATTTTAAAGGTTAGTTTAGTATAGAAATTAAAAAAAAATACCCATGTAAATAATGACAAAGGGAGGTAAGTCATGATAATATGTCTCAAACTCCTCACAGTGATTACCTCCCTTGGCAGAATTGTAATCACTGGCTTGACAGACATCATATGATGATGAAAGTAACATGATGTAACATTGGAATTCAACTGTGACATAGAAAATCTAACGTCATTCTTCTCTTTCTGTTTATTTTTAACTTTTCTTACCTAAGTCCGTTACATTTTATCAAAAAATTATCAAAAGTATACAAAATAATGAAAAATAAATTAAAAGCTAAAAAATATAACATATAAAAATATTGATATTGAAATGTTTGTGATGGCAGAGATCACTGTATTGATAAGGGGAGATCACTGCGTAGGAGATTGCAATTTTGTTAATCCTTTCGACACAGCACATTTAACTTTTTTTCCCACAACATATTTACAGGCAGTGGTATTGGACGACTGATGGCATTAAAGTTTGCTAGGTTGAAATGTCGCCTTGTATTGTGGGATGTTAACCAGACGGGCAATGAGGAAACATTAGCAATGTGTAAAGAGTATGGTGTCACTGTTAAAGCGTACAAGATAGATCTGTGTGACAAAGATGATGTATATCATGTTGCTAACAGGGTATGAGTTTTTATGTACTTTTCAAGGAGGTAACTTGTTACTGTTCTTTTATACTGAATATAAAGCAAATATCTGTCAATACTGCTGACGGCAGCATAACTGTTAAATTGGTTTAGTTTTTTTCCTTACTTACTAGATGTTTTCATCTCAGTGCAAGTTGCCAGAATGTAATACATAATAGTAATTTTGTTGAGTATGTTAAAATAATCCCATCAGTAATGTATAAATGTACCATATATCATAATCCATTGATTCTGTAAATTCTTCCATTTAAATACTGCAACTTGTATTTTCGGCATCGAGTTTACTTTTTTCATAACACCAAGAATTAAGGCTAATATATATGTATAGCTTTTGTTAAAAAATTAAAGGAGAGGACTACCATGAGCTATTGTAGCTCTCGGTTCAATTTCTTCCTGCTTTAAATTTTAAATTATTAAAATGTATATATACCTTGAATAAAAATATGTGTATGAGTAAATACTGAAAGCTTTTTTGACTACTTTTGATTAGTTTTATACAGTATTTAATACATTAATACATATATCAACATATTTTCAATAACTGACAAAGTTTCATTTTTTTTAGGTGAAAGAAGAGGTTGGTCAGGTTGATATACTTGTAAACAATGCTGGTATAGTGACAGGGAAAAAATTCTTGGAATGTTCAGATATGATGATACAGAAAACTATGGAAGTAAACATAATGGCTCATTTCTGGGTAGGTTTGATTGCTCTTGCTATTATCAGTTAATGAGTTTTTTCTTCTCTATTTGCAAAAATACCATATAATTTTCCCCCAAAAATTAAGTGCGGGGCTGCTTCAGCAACCTATGGAAAAAAAAACGCTTAAGACCTATATTTTATGTTGTTTTATTTTTCTTTACATGGGGAATCATTGATTCCAATACTATAAATGTATTTAGGATTGACGTCACAACTGTTGTAAGTGTGCCTTCATTTCATATTAGTTACTGCAGTTTTGCAGTCAACCCTGAGTATTGTATTGATTACAGCCTAAGCCTGTGCTTATCATTTTATATAAAACGTTTATATATATTTATAATACATGTATATTATTATATATTACAAACCTGCCGTGCATATAATTTTACATGATGTAGTTTGTGTTATACAAACATAGTGTAAAGACGCACTCAAAGTTAGCGTAACACTATACAGGTGTGTCAATGAAAAATGATTCTTTTGCACCTTAAACTGTTGTCATAATATTGGGTATGTGATAAATAGAATATTATATTCCTGTAGGTTCATTACTGAATTTATTGGACTCGTTGAGTAAACTAAAATTTTATTAAACTTGTTCAATAAAGTCAGTATTGAACCTACACTCATTCAATATCCACTATATATTTCATCGAAAACAAGCTGTATGATATGATTAAATGAGCCGCGCGTCACAACAAAACCAACATAATGGGTTTGCGACCAGCATGGATCCAGTCCAGCCTGCACATCCGCGCAGTCTGATCAGGATCCATGTTGTACGCTTACAAACTCTATAACAAGTAGAGAAACTGATAGCGAACAGCATGGATCCTGATCAGACTGCGCGGATGCGCAGGCTGGTCTGGATCCATGCTGGTCGCAAACCCATTATGTTGGTTTTGTCATGAGGCGGCTCAAATGTTATTCAGACAGTGAAGTCTTTCCTACCTGACATGATGAGTAGGAATCACGGCCATATAGTAAACATCGCAAGCTCTGCTGGACTCGTTGGAGTTACTGGCCTTGCTGACTACTGTGCCAGTAAATTTGCTGCTGTCGGTTTTGATGAATCGCTGAGGTTTGAACTTGAGGCGCAGGGTAAAGATGGTATATATACAACAGTAGTTTGTCCGTTCTTTATCAACACAGGAATGTTTGAAGGTGCCAAAACAAGGTAACTTTTCTTGTTTGTTACAGATTTGATAAAAGTAGGATAAATAAAGACTGCTTTGGTACTTTAGTGAGAATAGTCCATTAACATGGGGCCAGTTTGCTAAGGCCTTTAGGCAGCCACTTTTGGAGGATCAGATTTTTTAAAAATTTAATCAGTCATGAATTATTTGCTTGTATAATTCCTTTAAGTCACCTGAAAAAAAATGGTTTATATGTTTTATTGCGAGCTGGATTAATCATAAATTCCGTCCAGCACATGGCTTTTCGTACGGTACTAGATTTATTTCAGTTATTAAATTATTGTTATAACTAAGTTTGTTTTTTTTTTTATCTTTTTCTTTGAAGTATAAGTGAATTATAGACATGTGCAATCACAAGATTAAAATGACATTAATTTATTTATTAAGATCAAAGATACAATGAACAATTCATCTTTACTTATAATATAAATTTGCTGCTAATTGACATGTCTTCAGAACAAAAATATAAATTAGCAATTATTAAATCTCTCGTGTAGGTTTCCATTTCTGTTACCGATCGTAGAGCCAGAGTATGCAGCCGGTAAGATTGTGGACGCTGTATTGTGTAACCAGTCCATGCTTCTCATACCTAGAATATTATACTGCTTTTTTGCTTTGAAAGGGTAGGTAATTCTTATTTGTCTTTGTTGTTTCATATTTATGTAGTTACCTCCCTTACTAATTAGGGCCAGATTGGTTATTTTTTGATCTGTTTTGCCTAATTACTTTGTATTTGCCTGATGATATGAAATCATTTTAAGCTCTACTATTTGAAGAATAGGGAGAGCTGTTTAACTCACCCAGGCATCTACGTCATACTTTGGTTAAGTTTTTCGGTGCAAGTTGATATCTCAAAAACTTTTGAAGGGAATAAGTTGAAATTTCACACACTTATTCGAGAGCATGATAGGAAGTTACTGTTTAAGGCAACACAACTCTTACTTAGATTTTGACAGAATTATGCCCCTTTTTGAACTTAGAAAATTCTATTTTATCCAGTATTGTTTTACTATCAATCCCTGAGATTGTTGAGCAAGCTGTTTGTATGACAGCCTTTGTTAAAAAAAAACGTGTTTGGGGTTTGCTCTACAGTTATGGAAGGAAAAAAATACATCATTTCTCCTTGCTATTTCCTTATATTTAATTAATACAAATGATAGTTTCTGAATTCCTTAGTAAACGCTTTTTGAGAAATCAGCAGCAAAATAAGATGTCGAACAACTTGCTACAATAATTGTACTTGTACAAATACCTTACTTTCTCTGCTGTATCTTGAGGTATAACGTATTTTTTCCACTTTTGTATTTGGAAATGTACCATGATTTTTAGCTCACCTGTCACAAAGTGACAGGGTGAGCTTTTGTGATCGCTTTTCGTCCGGCGTCCGTCCGTCCGTCGTCCGTCCGTCGTCTGTCCGTAAACTTTTGCTTTAAATGACATCTCCTCATAAACCACTGAGCCAATTTCATCCAAACTTCACAGGAATGATCCTTTGGTGGTCACCTTTAAAAATTGTTCAAAGAATTTAATTCCATGCAGAACTCTGGTTGCCATGGCAACCGAAAGAAAAATCTTTAAATATCTTCTTTTAAACAACCCTAAGAGCTAGAGCTTAGATATTTGGCATGAAACATCTTCTAGTGAGTGTCTACCAAGTTTGTTCAAATAAAAGCCCTGGGGTCAAAATTGGCCCCGCCCCAGGGGGTCATTGATTTTCCCTAGATGCATATAGTAAAAACTTAAAAGATCTTCTTTTAAAGAACCCAAAGAGCTAGAGCTAAGATATTTGGCATGAAACATCTTCTAGTGAAAGTGTCTACCAAGTTTTGTTCAAATAAAAGCCCTGGGGTCAAAATTGGCCCCGCCCCAGGGGGTCATTGATTTTCCCTATATGCATATAGTAAAAACTTAAAAATTCCTCTTTAAAAGAACCGTAAGAGCTAGAGCTTAGATATTTGGCATGAAACATTTTCTAGTGAATGTCTACCAAGTTTGTTCAAATAAAAGCCCTGGGGTCAAAATTGGCCCCGCCCCAGGGGGTCATTGATTTTCCCTATATGCATATAGTAAAAACTTAAAAAGTCTTCTTTTAAAGAACCCAAAGAGCTAGAGCTAAGATATTAAGCATGAAACATCTTTAAGTAAATATCTACAAAGTTTGTTCAAATAAAAGCCCGTGGGTCAAAACTGGCCCTGCCCCAGGGGTGTCATTGTTTTTAACTATATGTGTATAGTAAAAACTTTAAAAATCTTCTTTTAAAAAACCCAATGAGCTAGAACTTAGATGTTTAACATGAAACATCTTCTTATGGGTGTCTACCAAGTCTGTTCAAATAAACAAATAAAAGCCCTTGGGTAAAAATTGGCCTGGGGGTGGGGGGGGCCTATATACAGGTGAGCGACCTCAGGGCCATCATGGCCCTCTTGTTAAAATCAAGGGTTTTGATATCAGAAAGCTAAAATTAGCTAGTCAGTAGGGCTGGGTCTTGTCAGACTACAGGGAGATTCTGGCACTGGTCTGTGATTGTCATTTAAGTTAACCCATAATAAGCAAATTTCTTTAATGGACATGTCCAGTTTCGATTTTGAAAACCGTCCATTATCATTTTAGGGGTTATAGAGCTTAAACTTTGAGTTGGTTTGCCAACAGGACAGGGCCTGGTGAGACAGAATAGATGTACAGGCTAGCCAGGCCCTATACTGGTTACAAAGACTAGTCACTTTAAATTGCATTAGGTTAAAGGAACTCCACTGAGGTCAAAAAAAGGCTGATAAACAAACATTTGAAATTCTTACATAGATCAAGTGAAGCACTTAAAATGAAAGATCTGCAAAGGATTATAAAGAAATTTACTCCTAATTAAATTGAATATCAATTTTTTGGTCTGTTTCTTAGCTCGATTATAGCGAAACTGTTTTGATTTTTGGGTTATTTTGCACAACACAAATGATTATTCTGGAACAAGGAGGTGGGGGAATGATCTGAAAATATTCTTACAAAATATTGGTACAGACCTACATTAAATGATATACAAATATTTGAAAAATATTTTCAGTCCTGTCATGTAAAAAAAAAATCAGTGGAGTCCCTTTAAGGCTGAAATGTTTTTATATGTTATTCAAAGTAGGTTCTATTTATACATTACAGGTTTCTGCCGACATCATGTCTACATGTTATCAGTAAGCACTTGTGTATTAACAACTGTATGGATGATTTTAAGGGCCGACAACCTAAACAAGATTAAAAAAGGAAAGGATAACAAAAGGGCCATGACAAGCTTTGAAATTGTGAAAACAAAAATATTTTTCTGTATATGTCTATTATAGTCACAGCTTATTGTTTGACATATACTGTAACCATCTTTTTATGTATTTCTCTTCTTTTTTAGCTCACCTGTCACAAAGTGACATGGTGAGCTTTTGTGATCACTTTTCTTCCGGCGTCCGTCCTTCCAGGGTTCGTAAACTTTTACTTTAAATGACATCTCCTCATAAACCGCTAAGCCAATTTCATCCAAACTTCACAGGAATGGTCCTTTGGTGGTCACCTTTAAAAATTGTTCAAAGAATTAATTCCATGCAGAACTCTGGTTGCCATGGCAACCGAAAGAAAAAACTTAAAGTATCTTCTTTTGAAAAACCCAGAGGTAGAGCTTAGATATTTGGCATGAAACATCTTCTATTGAGTGTCTATCAAGTTTGTTCAAATAAAAGCCCTGGAGTCAAAATTGGCCCCACCCAATGGTGTCATTGCTTTAAGTAAAAACTTAAAAAGTCTTCTTTTAAAAAACCAAAAGAGCTAGAGCTAAAATATTTGGCATGAAACATTGTCTGATGAGTATCTACCAAGTTTGTTCAAATAAAATCCCTGGGGTCAAAATTGGTCCTGCCCCGGGGGTCATTGATTTTTCTTATATGTATATAGTATAAACTTAAAAAATCTTCTTTTAAGTAACGGAAAGAGCTAAAGCTTAAATATTTGACATGAAACATCTTCTGGTGAGTGTCTACCAAGTTTGTTCAAATAAAATCCCTGGGATCAAAATTGACCCCGCCCCGGGGGTACTGTTTTTCCTTATATGTCTAGTAAAAACTTAAAAAATCTTCTTTTAAATAACCCATAGAGCTAGAGCTTAGATATTAAGCATGAAACATCTTCTAGTGAGTGTCTACCAAATTTGTTCAAATAAAAGCCCCAGGGATAAATTTGGCCTGCTTCAGGGGTCTGATTTTCCTTATATGTCTATATAGTAAAAGCTTAAAAAATCTTTTTTTAAAAACCCCAAAGAGCTAGAGCTTAGATATTGATCATGAAACATCTTCTAATAAGTGTTAAAAAAGCCCCTGGGTTAAATTAGTCCCGCCCCAAGGGCCTATATACAGGTGAGCGATTTCAGGAACATCATGGCCCTCTTGTTTTGTAAAATGTTTATTTCTCAACTTGTAAATAAAACAAAATGTAATTGTTAAAGCAGCATTGCTCAGGATTCATGCCTATTTTCATGAAAATATTGAAAATGTATTAAAAAGTATAATACTATTAAGTGAACTCAGAAAATAATTCACACATTGCAAATGGCATTTAAATTTATGGGGGCCAGGATATGCAAAAGTATTCTTTTTTCTGTAAATCCTGCAGTAGTAATAATCATTATTAATCATTAATTAATTGCATATAACATGTAAATTATTTCTTTAATTGTGAATATTTTTACTTTTCTTAAAATCTTAGTATATTTTTCTCAAGGTTGATTTTCTTGAAATATTTGACTCAATTGGAGGTGTGCAGCTTTAACTTGTGTTGTAGGGTAAATTTGACATGTTCATTAACATTTTGTATCTATATTTACATTAATTCATATACATTGACCAACTTAGATTTTTTTTTCTAAACTTTGATTCCATACTTTATTTTATCACTTACCAGTGCGGCCTGCACCTTTAACGACTCCGTAAATGTGGTATTGCACGGTCTTGCATATATTTTAATGTGACATCATTTGCTTTATACAAACATAGTGTAAAGACGCACTAGGTGCATCAATGAATAATTATTCTTTTTACTTTAAACAGTCTTAATTTTGGGTATGTGATAATTAGAATATTATATTTGTGTAGGTTCATTACTGAATTTATTGAACTAGAGGCTTGCATAATATGATTTGATTTATCTCGTTCAATAAATTTAGTATTGAAGTTACACTCATTCAATATCCTCTTTTTAATCAAGGACATTATTGGGGGATTTATTTAGAGTAAATATTCTAAATATTCTGTCTTTTAAGACTAAAATGAAATAACTAGTCACAGAAACATAAAGTCCCTTTCTTTGAAATTCACTGTCATTATAGTCTGTCATCTGGTTCATCTAATATTGTTATTCATTTATATGTACGATATTAAAGGTAAGTGGACATTGATTGTTCATGATAACAATGTTAATAATTGTGCTCAATTAAGAGTATTGCTTGAATGATTTTTATATTATAATAATACAACAAGATATTTGTTCAGATATTATCTTAGATAAAAGATAACATTTTGAAGTCCTAGATATTACTTACTTTTAAGACTTACCAAACTTCTGTTGGTTTTATTCTGGTCATATTTTTCTTTATTTTTATCCACCCTGTATATCCATTAATTCAAGAATGGTAAAATTCACCGAGAAATATGCAAAATAATGTGAAATCTGTGCAAATCTATGAATGAAATAATTATTGCTGTAAGTAAATGAAACCATATATTTTAGAGAAAGTAAACTGAATTGAAAGAAATGAATAAGAAAATATAGCTGTTTTGACTTCATATTTCAACCCCTTTTACAAATTTTATTAGGAAAGTGTTTACATTTCATGATCATTCATTTACAAGTCTTCCTGGCCAATAATTTCAACAATATATATATTCACGTTTAGGCATTACAGTTGTCAACCCCCGGTGCATTAATTTCTCATTTATATCAATCCAAATCCCAATTAATGTATGTTAACATCATTTAATATGTGTTTATGTTAGTTATTCCATGACTTACAAACATGTTTCTCTATTGGATATTACTGGATGGATTAATTGAATTTAATTTCCTATATTTCCATATACATGTAGATATCAGTCATGAAATATGTAATAAGTTGTTAGATTATATAACCTTATCCTACTGTGGATATCAAGCGAGCGATGTTGGGCCATGTAAGGCCTCTGTTTTTTTGTTTTTTTTAAATTGGTTAATCTTTTATTTTATTTCTTTTTAAAAAAGTTAAAATCATTTAAATTTAAAAAAATGATACCC
>NW_026856286.1:0-43312 GCF_026571515.1 Ruditapes philippinarum | reverse complement strand
TCTTGAAACTTGAACATAATAATCTTCAAGGATAACCCTTAAAAATAACCAGACCGACATTGACCTTCACTTATAAATGACCTTGAATTTGCACAGGACCTCTGAGTGAACAAAGTTCGACTGTAGTTCAGTTATATATCTTAAATTATGTGCACATTGTTTACAGCATAAGTATAATAATAAAAATGTTTTTGTTTATTTCAGGATTTATTGGGTATGCTAAGGACGTGTATGAAATTATTTCCCACAATGCAGTAGCAGATAACGATGATGACCAGTTATATTACACTAAAATATTTCTAGACAAATCTCTCCAGGTATGATTCATATCTATGTACAAAACATTACCACTGTATAATGATAACAACAGTAAAATTTATGTTTTAATTAAAGCTTCCATTGTTTTGTAGATTCTGTAGGGGAGAGGTATTACATGAAAGTCAGGTGCCCATTCGTGCCTGAAATAATGCACGGAGGGGCGCCTGAGGTCTTCCTCCACCAGTAAAGCTGGAACGTCCCAATAGGACCTATACTTTGTCGATGTGACATAAAACCCAAAACAAAAAATACATGAAAGACAGAGTTATTTTGGTATCTTGTCATATATTGGTAACTGTAAGTCAGTTCTTTGCAAGTTACCTGTGTTTATCAATTCTATTGGAGAGAGTTTACAAATAAAAAGAATAGTGATATTCAGTGGGAAATAAACACCAATTATTTTTTTTTGTGTTTGTGTGCATAGTGACAAAATAGTCCATGGCCAAGTTGTTAAGGTCGTTCACCTCTAAGAACTTGCATGTCACTGCTGTGATTTTGGATCACTCCGGGAATTTTTTATTTATCATTTGAGGAAGCTATCAGCTAGCTTACAGAACGTCAGTGGTTCTACTTAGGCTAGGTGCCCACTCTTGCCTGATATAATGCACAGAGGGGCAACTAATGTTTTCCTCCACCAGTAAAGCTGGAAAATCAACATATGACGTATTATATGTATTGTTGCATTAAGTTTTCATTGTTGTCAGTACGTAGAAAATGTGCATTTGTCTAAATCAATGTATTTTTTTCTCTTCTACAAACCATTGATTGGTATAAGAACTTAAGAAGGTACTTATTTATACATACAATTTCAGGAGAAGTGGAATATAAAATTGGATAAAAGATCAGAAATATTTATGAACCTACATGGAGCTCTTGGTAATATATACATGTATTATGTTTGTAACACCTAGTCTTTAAAACTACATTTAATAAATTTCCGTGAAGCTAAAACGGTTAAAGTGTGTTTGCAAAAGAAAATATCTTAGTGTTTGAAA
Source organism: Ruditapes philippinarum (assembly GCF_026571515.1). NCBI lineage: Eukaryota > Metazoa > Mollusca > Bivalvia > Venerida > Veneridae > Ruditapes > Ruditapes philippinarum. The sequence continues at coordinate 41,999 of NW_026856286.1, read as the reverse complement.
TTATTTTTGTCCAATAGGATTGCAGTATTTCAAATAAATCGTAACACATTGCTTTGGTAAATCCAGTCTAGAAAATCGACTGTTTATAAAAATAATTAAAAACACTAAGCAGGTTAAAATTATTTAGTACGTATTTACAAAAATAAATTGGCCGCGCGGCTGTGCCGTGCCTGACCAATTTATTTTTGTAAATACATACATATAAACTTTAACCTATACATAATTGCTGTGTTCCGGATAGCGACTATAAAACTGTGACATAGCGCATACACGAGCTGATTATAGTCTTCATTTGCATGTTAAAATTTGTATACGGATTTTAGTGTTACCGTGGGGTTTTCCGTTTAAATTCCTAATTTATGAACAATATTTGATGAGATTTTCAACAATGCTGTTAAAAAGGTTAATGAAACTGTAGAATGCTTGGTTTTTAGGCTGACGGCAAAATATATTTACGTATTTATTTAATGTAGCTTTAACTGAAATTTTTATAGAAAATTTTTCACTAGATGATTTACCTGTAACAAATAAAATGTTACTGGCATTTTAACTTGCCTATGTCACAGTATAGAACATGGGCATTATTTTATATTTCATGGCTTTTGATTTGAAATTGTAAGTTTAAAACATGGATTTTTATTTGAAATTCAGTACAATTCATATACAAATAATATGTAATTTAAATTACATTGCTGTGTATTGAAGTGCTATTCAAAACTCACAGTGCTGTGGTGTGCTGTGATGTACGGAGTTGTACTGCCCAATCATATTACAGTATCTTGTAAGCAATGTAAACATTCTCATTATTGTTCAAAATTTTTCTAAAATTATTTTTGATGATTTTTATAGATGATGTCATGTTAAAGTATAAAGGGCAGCACAGTTTTCTCTACAATGTTAAAACAGGCACCGTTCCAATTGTTATTCATGGAAATGGACCAATTAAGGTTTGTATTTATACTGATTTGATAGAATTATTAAATTTCTGGTTCTCTATGTAGGGAGAAGTATGTAGGGATACAGCCGAGAGATCAAAAATCTGATTGGTGAACTCTGTATGCTTTATAAATTGTAATGTTGGGAATGTATTGGTATATGAGTTTGGAATTAAAAGAGTATAAAAAATGGATAACTTGAAACTAAAGAATGTTTACATGCCAGTGAAGTTATTGACGTTTCTAGTTTAACTAAGTGGAAATTGGGAGGGTTTTTCTTAACTCCGGTTGAAATAAAAGTTACTCAAAGATTATGTACAAACTCATTTCTCTTTAACTACAGATTATGTTGCGATTCTTCCATTTGAATGTTATTGTTTGTTGTTTTTCAAGATCCCTAACTCCTCCATTGACAATTATTGAATTAAAACCCTGTTATGAATTAAAAAAATACATACTGATTTTTAATCTGTACTCAAGTGCCTGTTTGTGCCTGAAATAATTGCTGAAATCGCATCCGATGTTTTACTCTGTCAGTAAAGCTGGAAAGTTGCCATATGATTTTACAGTATTGGTGCGACATAAAACCCAACCCAATAATAAAATAATGATCAAGATGTTTCTTTAAACTTTACCGGGTAGGTCATTGACCCTATTAGCTTACATTTTAAGCTTGTCTATTTGCAAAAACATTCGAGCGAATTCGAGCTATTAAGACTATTTGCAAAACAAATTGAGCCTATTCGTCACCGTAAGCATCGCTATGGTTAAGTTTTTATGTGTTAGCTAGTATTTTCAGAACTATTGAATGAAATGGATTGAAACTTCACACACTTGTTCTCTGTGATTATCTTTCATGATTGACATAAGTTCCATAACTCTGATTTGCTTTTTGCATATTATTGCCCCTTTTTCTGACTTATAAATTCTTGTTTAAGTTTTTGTGTGGAAGCTAGTATCTCAATAACTACTGAATGAAATGGATTGAAACTTCACACAATTCTTTTTGTGACAATTTTATGCATTCTCAATTATCAAACAGTGATTTACTTGATGAAACATTCTATTAACAACCCTTTGTATGCTTTTGGGATAATTTAATGTATTCATATAGCATTAGGTAAGCAATTTACTCAATGAAACACCCTTGTGACATTTCAAGCATTGCTGTCCACTGACAGCTCTTGTTATAAATGTATGACATAGTTGTACATCAAGATATCATCAACATTTTTAAGGTTTCATATTTTATGAGAATTTAGGAGGCAAACATTATTAATTCAATGTTTTTTCCTTCATATAGCCAGAGTTTAACAGACTTGCTAATTATTTAGCGGACAGTTGGACATCAAGTTCAGGATGTATTGCATGTCAGGAAGATACCATTAATCTTGAGGGATTGCTGGTAAGTTTATAATTTATCATACTATTATAATAGTAGGGGTGGCAGGATAGGTGTGATGTCAGAATTATAGTAGTTCTTAACCAAGAGGTGACAAGATGATTTTTTAACTCCACATTTAGCTTCAGAAATGAAGAAATTCTTTCATTCTGTAGGGGTAATATATGTTGTATATAATGGTTATGTGAAATTATTTGTTGTATAGGTAGCAAAATGAATGTTAGCAGTGTCTGTATAATGAATAAATAATGACAGCTATTTATAATTACTTTTGCAAATTCAAATTTCTGATTTAAAATAGTTATACAGGGCTCTCTATAGGGTTAGTCCAACAAACTGTTGTACTGTAACTTTAACTAGTATGATAATACAAAAATGTAATTAAAGTGTTATATAGAGAAATGTTACCAGATTGATGAAAAGAAAATGTAATTAAAGTGATATACATGTATATAGAAAAATGTGACCAGAGTGACAAAAAGAAAATGTAATTAAAGTGATTTATAGAAAAAATGCAACCAGTGATAAAAAGAAAAATGTCATTAAAGTGATATATAGATAAAATGCAACCACAGTGATCAATAGGGAAAAAAATGTTATTAGAGTGATATATAGAAAAATGTAACTTTTAAATATAATATTTTGTGACTATTTGTTTAAAGGAAGAGGATTATCCATCTATTGTATTGGGAGTGTTTGTGGAGCATCCAACACCATTTCTTAGAGAAGCCTTACAGAAGATTGCAGCATTAGATTATCCTAAACAGAAAATTGATTTCTTTATTCATTCATCTGTGAGTGAACATATATTATACTAGATAAACTTGTATTTCTTATTAATTCCATTTTTAGCTCAACTTTTTTCCAAAAGAAAAAAATAGAGGTATCGTTACAGTCATGGTGGCATTCCAGTCTGCAAACTTTAACCTTGATCATTACGTTTTAAGGTATTGGTGCATTAACCATCTAATATAAAAAAGATTTTAAGTTACTTTTTATATCTTTATATTGTAGCCCTGGTTTATTGTGCCCCCACTATAGGGGGTGGGGGGCATTTACTTTTACCCTTGTCCGTCCGTCCGTCCATCCATCCTTCCGTCCCTCTTTCGTCCGTCCGTTCCCTTTTTGTGTGGCACGTAGCTCAAAAAGTAATTGACTTAGAGTCATGAAACCTTACAGAAATGTTGATCAGCATGTGTAGTTGTGCACCTGGGTATTTCCATGTGGATATATATAGTATTTTTAGAGTTATTGCCCTTGACTTAGTAAAAATTTCCAATTTTCAACTAGTGTCGCACGTTTCTAAAAAAATATTTGACCTAGAGTCATGAAACCGTACAAGAATGTTGCTTAGCATGTGTAGTTGTGCACCTGGGTATTTGCATGTGGATATTTTTAGTATTTGTAGAGTTATTGCCCTTGACTTAGTAAAAATTTCCAATTTTTAACTTGTGTCGCACATAACTAAAAAAGTATTTGACCTAGAGTCATGAAACCTAACAAGAATGTTGATCAGCATTTGTAGTTGTGCACATGGGTATTTTTGTGTGGATAATTTTAGTATTTTAGAGTAATTGCCTTTGACTTGGTAAAAATTTTCAATTTTCAACTTGTGTCGCAAATTATTAAACTCAAAAAAAATAGTTGACCTACAGTCATGAAACCTTACAATAATGTTGTTCAGCATGTGTAGTTGTGCACCTGTGTATTTATGTGGGGATATTTTTGGTATTGTAGAGTTATTGCCCTTGACTAAGTAAAATTTTGCAATTTTCAACTTGTGTCACATGTAACTCAAAAAATAGTTGACCTACAGTCATAAAACCTTACAAGAATAGTGCTTAGCATTTGTAGTTGTGCACCTGGGTATTTTTGTGTGGATATTTTTAGTATTTTTAGAGTTATTGCCCTTTACTTAGTAAAAAATACCAATTTTCAACTTGTGTCGCATGTAACTCAAAAAAAAATAGTTGACTTAGAGTCATAAAACCTTACAGGAATGTTGATCAGCATCTGATGATGTGCACCTGGGTATTTTCATATGGATATTTTTAGTATTTTTAGAGTTATTGCCCTTGACTTAGTAAAAATTTACAATATTTAACTTCACTGTGTTGCACATAATTCAAAAGGTTTATGACCTGTAGGCCTAAAAGTTTACAAGAATGTTGGTCAGCATGGGTACTTATGCACCTTGGGGATTTCTTATGGCTTTATTCAGTACAAGTAGTATTTGCCCTTTACTTAATAAAATATATCTATTTGTCAACTTGGGCGCATGTAGAAAAAGAAAATTGACCTAGAGACATAAGGTTGACAAATCCGTGGAGTGTGGGGGCACTTGTGTCCTATGGACACATTTCTATTTTGTATATAATATGTGAGCCTAAATAATTAAGCATGAACGTTTTGACCTGTTTAACTAACTTGTTTTCCTACTGCCAAACTGTTGTTGCGAAAAAGACATCCCGCATTCAAAAAATATCTTGATGTCTCTTTGAAAAGTCTTAATACTAATTTTAAGACTTATTTTATGTACAGTCAGTAAGTACATGTGTAAACTAGGTGTGTAATCTAGAGGATAATGCAAACATATTGAGTAATTTCTCTTTAATTTATTTATCTACTGTATGAACTAGTTACATTACTTTTTAGCTCACCTGTCACAAAGTGACAGGGTGAGCTTTTGTGATCGCTTTTCGTCCGGCGTCCGGCGTCCGTCCGTAAACTTTTGCTTCAAATGACATCTCCTCATAAACCACTAACCCAATTTCATCCAAACTTCACAGGAATGTTCCTTTGGTGGTCACCTTTAAAAATTGTTCAAAGAATTTAATTCCATGCAGAACTCTGGTTGCCATGGCAACCGAAAGAAAAAACTTTAAATATCTTCTAGAGCTTAGATATTTGGCATGAAACATCTTCTAATAAGTGTCTACCAAGTTTGTTCAAATAAAAGCCCTGGGGTCAAAATTGGCCCCGCCCCAGGGGGTCATTCATTTTCCCTATATGCATATATAGTAAAAACTTAAAAATTCTTCTTTAAAGAACCCAAAGAGCTAGAGCTAAGATATTTAGCATTAAACGTGTGCTAATGGGTGTCTACAAAGTTTGTTCAAGTAAAAGCCCTGGGGTCAAAATTGGCCCCGCCCCGGGGCTCATTGATTTTCCTTATATGTGTATAGCAAAAACTTAAAAAATCTTCTTTGAAAAAAACCCAAATAGCTAGAGTTTAGATATTAAGCATGAAACATCTTCTAGTGAGTGTCTACAAAGTTTGTTAAAATAAAAGCCCTGGGGTCAAAATTGGCCCCGCCCTGGGGGTCATTGATTTTCCTTATATGTGTATGGCAAAAACTTAAAATCTTCTTTGAAAAAACAATAGCTAGAGTTTAGATATTAAGCATGAAACTTCTAGTAAGTGTCTACAAAGTTTGTTTAAATAACAGCCCTGTGGCTAAAACTGGCCCCGCCCCAGAGGTGTCATTGTTTTTAACTATATGTGTATAGCAAAAACTTAAAAAAATCTTCTTTTAAAAATCCCAATGAGCTAGAGGTTAGATTGCAGGAAACATCTTTTTGTGGGTGTCTACCAAGTTTGTTCAAATAAAAGCCCTTGGTTTAAAATTGGCCCTGGGGGGGAGGTCATTGTTTTTCATTATATGTGTCTAGTAAAAACTTAACATCATTAAACATCTTCTAATGAGTGTCTTCCAAGTTTGTTCAAATAAAAGCCCTGGGGTTTAAACTAGCCCCGCTCCGGGGGCCTAAATACAGGTGAGCGACCTCAGGGCCATCATGGCCCTCTTGTTTCTCATTTTGTTTTATTTTCAGTTAAGAAATCACCAGAATGAGATAGATTTATTCTTGAACAAGTCTGTCAATACTATAGGTTCATATGACATATGGTGAAACTGGACCATGTAATTACTTTGTTTATCTTATACATATAAATCTGATAATATACTTTTAAATGAAATATTGAGGAAATAATATGCAGTGGTAAATATTTTTCAAATTTTCATCGGTATCTTGCCAGACTACTTTTTTCTACATTCAGCCAGTACACAAAATGAAAGTGGAATTCTTTTGAATTGTAAGATAAAAAAGTACTAAACAAAAAATTCAAATTTTTATATAAATACAGATTTTTTTTTTCTTGTGGTATGAAAATTGCCACATTTTACTTGTGGCTACCACCACTGGTGAAATGATTCATACTGTTTGATGAAAATAAAAAAACTAGAATATGCTCTTCCTCTATATTTTAATCACTATACTGTTGGTAGCTCAATATTTGTATTTTCATCCCTTTAAAATAGAGTGGACTTTTCCAAATTCAAACACCTTTTCAGTAAGTAAATGGTTAACTGAAACATTTTAAGCTCACCTGTCACATTGTGACAGGGTGAGCTTTTGTGATCGCTTTTCGTCCGGTGTCCGTCCGTCCGGCGTCTGTAAACTTTTACTTTAAATGACATCTCCTCATAAACCACTAAGCCAATTTCATCCAAACTTCAAAGGAATGTTCCGTTGGTGGTCACCTTTGAAAATTGTTCAAAGAATTTAATTCCATGCAGAACTCTGGTTGCCATGGAAACCAAAAGAAAAAAACTTTAAATATCTTCTTCTAAAAAACCCAAAGAGCTAGAGCTTAGATATTTGGCATGAAACATCTTCTAGCGAGTGTCTACCAATTTTGTTCAAATAAAAGCCCTGGGGTTAAAATTGGCCCTGCCCCAGGGGGTCATTGATTTTCCCTATATGTAATTAATATAGTAAAAACTTAAAAAATCTTCTTTTAAATACCCTCAGAGCTAGAGCTAAAATATTTAGCATAAAACATCTTCTAATGGGTGTCTACCAAGTTTGCTCAAATAAAAGCCATGGGGTCAAAATTTCGCCCCAGGGGGTCATTGATTTTTCCTATATGCATATAGTAAAAACTTAAAAATCTTCTTTTAAAGAACCCAAAGAGCTAGAGCTTAGATATTTAGCGTGAAACATGTTCTAATGGATGTCTACCAAGTTTGTTCAAATAAGAGCCCTGGGGTCATAATTGGCCCCGCCCCAGGGGGTCATTGATTTTCCCTATATGAATATAGTAAAAACTTAAAAATCTTCTCTTAAAGAACCCAAAGAGCTAGAGCTAAGATATTTAGCATGAAACATGTTCTAATGGATGTCTACTAAGTTTGTTCAAATAAGAGCCCTGGGGTCAAAATTGGCCCCGCCCCAGGGGGTCATTGATTTTCCCTATATGAATATAGTAAAAACTTAAAAATCTTCTTTTAAAGAACCCAAGAGCTAGAGCTAAGATATTTAGCATGAAACATGTTCTAATGGATTTCTACCAAGTTTGTTCAAATAAGAGCACTGGGGTCAAAATTGGCCCCGCCCCAGGGGGTCATTGATTTTCCCCATATGAAATTATGAATATAGTAAAAACTTAAAAATCTTCTTTTAAAGAACCCAAAGAGCTAGAGCTAAGATATTTAGCATGAAACATGTTCTAATGGATGTCTACCAAGTTTGTTCAAATAAGAGCCCTGGGGTCAAAATTGGCCCCGCCCCGGGGGACATTGATTTTCCTGATATGTGTATAGCAAAAACTTAAAAATCTTCTTAGAAAAAAACAGAATACTTAGTAGCTAGAGTTTAGATATTAAGCATGAAAACATCTTGTAGTAATGTCTACAAAGATTGTTCAAATAAAAGCCCTGGGGTCAAAACTGGCCCTCCCCATGGGTGTCATTGTTTTTAAATATATGTGTAAAGAAAAAAACTTAAAAAATCTTCTTTGAAAAAAACCCTTAGATGTTTAGCATGAAACATCTTCTAATGGTTGTCTACTAAGTTTGTTCAAATAAAAGCCCTGGGGTTTAAACTGGCCCCGCTCTGTGGGGCCTATATACAGGTGAGTGACTTCAGGGCCATCATGGCCCTCTTGTTAAAGTTTAAAATTTATGAGAATTTAGGTGGCAAATATTATCACTTCAATGTTTTTGTTTTATTTTCATATAGACAGAGTTTGACAGACTAATTATTTACGACAGTTGAAAATCCAGTTCAGGGTGCTTGTCAAGAAGATACCATTAATCATGAGGAATAACAGGTTAGTTTATAAAAAAAACATACAATTATGATAGTAGGGGTGGCAGGATAGGTGTGATGCCAGAATTTTAAGTTTTCAGTTCCCAACAGGTTTACCCTTTGTTTTTGTCTTTTCATTTGTCCGTCTGAAACCATTTCTACTTTTTGTGTCGCCTCTACGGAGTAGTGGCGACATATAGGGATCACTTCTCCGTCGTCTGTCTGTCCGTCTGTCTGTCCGTCCGTCCGTCACAAAACTTGTCCAGACTACTGCTCATAAACTACTGGTGCAATTTCATCCAAACTTTACAGGAATGATCAGTACCAAGTCTAGTTGTGCATATTGTCAGCATTTACCGGTTCAATGATTTTTGTCAGAGTTATGGCCCTTTAATAGTTTTTAATTTTAAAGTTTGTCCGGACTACTTCTCTTATACCACTAATGCAATTTCAATGAAACTTTACAGGATTGATCTGGCCCTTTGACAAAAAGTTGTTTTTTTCTGTGTGTTGCCAGATACACAAAAGCTTGTCCGGACTACTGCTCATAAACTACTGGTGCAATTTCATCCAAACTTTACAGGAATGATCAGTACCAAGTCCGGTACTTCTCTTATACCACTAATGCAATTTCAATGAAACTTTACAGGATTGATCTGTAGCTCAAGTCCTTGCGCATATTGCACGGGTTTTCCGGTTGAATGATTTTTGGCCGAGTTATGGCCCTTTGATAAAAAGGTGTTTTTTTCTTTGTGTTGCCAGATACACAAAAGCTTGTCCGGACTACTCCTCATAAACTACTGCAATTTTATCCAAACTTTACAGGAATGATCAGTACCAAGTCTAGTTGTGCATTGTCCGTCTGTCTGTCACAAAACTTGTCCCAACATGAAATTGGCCATCATGAGGCGACACATGTGATTACTGATCGCTCTTGTTTATTACCTTCTAACTTTTTATTATGCCGGAGTTATGCCCCTTTTACTTTGAAAATAATGTGCAATTTTAGGTTTTCATACATTATCTCCCCAACGGTATTACACATTCAACTTAAACTTGATATATGAATATGTCATAAAAAGATACAGGTCAAATTCGAATTTGGTTATGGTTAAATAATTTTTGACAGAGTTATGCCCCTTTTACTTAGAAAATAATATGAAATTTTCAGTTTCCGTTCATTATATCCCCAACAGTATTACACATTCAACTCAAACTTGACATATGGATACGTCAAAAGAATGCACAAGTCAAGCTCAAATTTGGTCATTGTTCGATGATTTTTGGCAGAGTTATGCCCCTTTACTTTGAAAATAATATGAAATTTTCAGTTTCTGTTCATTATCTCCCAAATGGTAATACACATTCAACTCAAATTTGACAAATGGATCTGTTAAAGGAATGCAAAGGTCAAGTTTCAATTTGGTTCATTATCTCCTCTAGGGTATTTATCCTCTTGAACTTTGAAAAAAATGAAGAAATTTTAAGTTTCCGTTCATTATCTCTCCAATGGTTGTACACATTCAACCCAAATTTGACATATAGATACATCTTAAACAGTTAAGTTTGAATTTGGTCGTGGTTCAATGATTTTAGACAAAGTTATCTTTCTTGAATGTTGGAAACATTTTGAATTTTCGGTTTCAGCACTCATACTTTTGTTGAATGAATGTAGCCGTTATTATGGCTACAAATATGCGATATGCAAATTACAAAAGGTTAACAATGAATAGTTTCAGTGCCTTGAACTTTGTATAAAATGGTTTGTGTTAACATTGACTAGTTTTAAGGGCTTTGAACTTAAAATGAAAACATAATTTGTGCAAACAAATTTGGAACTAAATATTATAACATCTGAAATTTTGGCTGCATGTGTGGGCATTCGTGGCGTGATGACACATTTCTTGTTTCTATTTTTCTTCCAAAACTGCCTTCAGCTACTCCTACTGTTTGCTTGAAAAATTAAATAAGTAGGGCCTAGAAGAAGAACCATATCTTTTGACTTTCAACAAAGACATGATTGCTATAAAAGAGTGTTACAAGAATATAGAAATATTAACAAATAATTTCTCATATTCTCAATGTGCCCAATTATTTCAATAATCATCAATGAATTAATGACAAAGTATGACTAGACACAGTGTAATGTTTTGAAATCCAAGTATATATACATTTGTAATCTTCATATTTCTAGCTGTTTACTTGGTGTTTGTGTGTGACAAGTTTTCCTAATGTGTCACAATAATATGCCTTGTTATCTTGAATTCTATTAATGAAGGACAAAATGACCAGATATGACTATTTATGTACTTTTATGAAATTATACCTTATAGTCTTAGTTAAACCATTGATCTTTAAGCTTCAAACATGCTTGTACTCATAACAAATTTAAACCAGAACATATAAAATATGTCAATGAATGACAAATATATTGACTGGACATAACTGTAAATGCATTACCATATCATGACTTTGGACATTCAAATATGAATTTGACCTTTCACCTCCTGAACTTAATTTTGTTCATTATATGTCATCTTAAAAACAGCAAATTTATTTCAATGTCCATCCATGAATAACAAAGAAGATCACCTATCATGACATTTGACCAACATGTGTGTTCTTGACCTTTTAACTGGGGCTTAACATTTCATCATCATGTGTAACACATCCATGCAATGTACTTCACTTCAGTGTTGTTATATTTTTCTGGTCCTTTGGGATCATCGATGCCAGCACTATTAAGTGTTGAGAATTGAGTACCGCTCCAGCCGGTGCTAGGGGGCGTGAGGGATGTTGCACCTATTCATTTTCCCTCATGTACAGACTCAATCAAACCGTGTCTGCAATTCTCTCTTGTAATATTGTTGTGATTAATGCTTCCGAGGGATAACTTTGTTTCCAGATTTTTCTATTAAAGTCCATCCAGGAATGACCGTATTGTTGACAGACATGACCATCAATGCTTCAAAAAATGTTGACTTTGGAATACATGTGTGACCTTGACACCAGATTCTTGCATGTGACATGTAGTCATCATGTACATTTTTAGTTTCTTATGACAAGATATTCTGGAGTTCATCCAAGAATGATGAACATCACCCTTTCATGAAAAAAAAAGCATATTATGACTTTGGAATTCAAGCGTGACATTGTCCTTTGAGCTCGGGTAATCCTTTCACATGGTCAACACATGATGATGACTTGTTGCTTTCAAGAATCAGGTCTGCAGCTTAAATGTGAAAGTCACACTTGTACGTCAAACGTTATGATATGATTGTGATATATTTGTGTTTTGTGCATAACTTTGTAATTCATGGATTGATTTTGAAATACTTGCGCATTGAGATTTTTGTTACACTGGATATATTCATAGTAAGTTTAAACATATAAGTCCTTAAAGGCATAAACCAACTTTAGGACTAACTTCAATAGCAATTTTTATCTTCAGTCAAATACTATTGACTATAAATAAATACATTCACCTTAGAAAAGTTAAGAAAGACAATGACAAACCCTTTTCGTTGCAATGTGTAAATGCCCAGCATTGCTTTTCAGAAAATTAAAAGAGTCATAATATAGGAGTTATAAGGTAGGACAATTTGTTTTTGAAATGCAAAATTGTCTCAGTTTTGGCCGTAAGACTGAAACACAGCCTACCTTTGTAGCTCAAATGTTTGTTAACACTTTAAATGTTTTGTAAAATGATATAAATTTTAAAAGATCTTTTTTGTCAAGTCCATAATTTTCTCTTTCGTAGATATAGTTTGAAGATCAATGAAAAGTAAACTTACTAGGGACAATGGTTAGAAGGTGACTCCTTATCATGCTAATTGTACCCTCCTTTTGGAAGAAAAAACGGGATATAGAAATAGGCTCTGTGTGTCCGTCCATTATGTTCTCGTGTCCAGTCCATAACTATGTCATTTGTCAAAGGAATTTGAAATAACTTGGCACAGATGTTTGTTATAATAAGACAATGTATCATGCATAACAACCGGATCCCTACATCCAAGGTGAAGGTCACACTTTGTAATCAAAGGTCAACATTGACTGTTTGAGGGTACATGTCGTGTCCGTTCCGTAACTTTCTTTTCTATGAATGGTTTTTGAACATTGTTTGCACTAATAATTACAATATTGAGACAATGTGTCTTGTGCAAAAACCAGTCACCTACCTCAAATGTCAAGGTCACAGTTGGAGATTAACATAGTCTGTAACAGGGAATATTTTGTGTCCGGTCCATAACTTATTCAGAGATAAAGGGATTTTATGATTATTTGGCACACAAATGTTCACAATAATAAGTCGACGTGTTATGAGGGAAACCAGTTGTCTGCCTCCAAGGTTGTAGGTCAAACCTTAACATGGTCTTTTAAATGGTATATTTTGTGTGCAGTCTATAATTACTTTATTGTTGATGAATTTGAAATTATTAGGCACAAATGTTCACAATAATGGTAGCATATGTCATTTGCAACAGCCAGACTTCTACCTTTAATGTCAAGATCACACTTGAGTGCCATATCGTAACCTTGTCTGTTCTTAGGTATATTTTGTGTGCGGTTCATCAATCAAGGGATTTCAGAATAATTTGACACAATGTTAACAATTATAAGATGACATGTTTAACCCCTACCTCAAAGGTCAAGGTCAAGGTCACACTTGGAGGTCAATGCCTGAAATAGGCTGTGACAGGGTATGAAAACAGGCCAGTGCAAATAAAAGGTCATTAGTGAATTAACCACATACCTTGATTGATGACTGGACACAAAATGTACCCTGTAACAGACCATATCCTCTATGTCACATTTTGCACAAATGTATTTCTTTTGACACATACACAGGAAATATTACATTATATTTCTTAAATGAATTTTTGTTATTAGCATTCATCACAATTTTGCACTGAAAGTCCAGATCCATACCTCATTTTTTTGAAATAGCACAAATTTGTGCTAGTGTAAAATTTCCCTTAGGGTGACGTTGGTAACTCTGTTACAAATTCTTGTTATACATAATTTTTCTGTTACAAATTCTTGTTATACATATTTTTTCTGTTACAAATTCTTGTTATACATAATTTTTCTGTTACAAATTCTTGTTTTACATATTTTTTTCTGTTACAAATTCTTGTTATACATAATTCCAAAATTGTTAAGCGCTTTTTCTGAAATCATTGTATAGTCAGTAATTAGTGTTTTCCTCAGTCATAGGGTTTTTTGAATAATTTTAGTGATAATACATGTACTTTTTATTATACATAATATATATAGTATTTTTTTATATAACACTTGACTAGAATAAAATATTCATATTAAAAGTAATGTAAATATGCCACTGTTACAGGTAAATGAAGTAAGTGGCATATTCCTCCTATGGACTGTAGTATTTTTATATTGAAATTCCTTCAAGTATAAATGAAAAGTTCAAAGCAGGGTAAGTTCATTTCAGTTGAACAGGTTAAAGGTAAAGATATATATTTATTTTTCCAGCTGCCACTGACAAGGTTACTGGCTAAATATGGAGTTGAACCTATTGAGAAGAAACATGAAAGAACTTTATACTATCTTCATAAAGCAGATGAAAAAAGAAAATCTACGTAAGTTGTGTACATATATTCATCACATTTGACCAAAGCACCTAGTGTAATAAGAATTTTATGTGATGTCAGTTTAATGTGAGGAAGCGTCCAACTAGCTTAGAATTAAAACATCGATGGTTCTACTCAGGCGACTGTGTGTGCCGGAAATAATGCATGGAAGTCACCTGAGGTCGCCATATGACCTTTACTGTCTAGGCGTGATAGAAAATCAAATAACAAACGTGAATCATGTGTCTCCAGTCAATAATCGCTTTGATAAGTGAATCATGTGTCTAGCGTCAATATTGACTTTGATGAGTGAATCGTGTCTAGAGTCAATATTGGCTTTGATGAGTGAATCATGTGTCTAGATTCAATATTGGCTTTGATATGTGAATCATGTGTCTAGATTCATATTTGCTTTGATAAGTGAATCATGTGTCTGGATTCAATATGGCTTTGATGAGTGAATCATGTGTCTAGAGTCGATATTGGCTTTGATGAGTGAATCATTTGTCTGGATTCAATATTGGCATTGATGAGTGAATAATGTGTCTAGAGTCAATATTGGCTTTGATGAGTGAATCATGTGTCAAGAGTCAATATTGGCTTTGATGAGTCAATCATGTGCCTAGATTTAATATTGGCTTTGATATGTGAATCATTTTTCTAGATTCATATTTGCTTTGAAAAGTGAATCATGTGTCTGGATTCAATATTGGCTTTGATAAGTGAATCATTCATCTAGAGTCGATATTGGCTTTGATGAGTGAATCATGTGTCTAGAGTCAATATTGGCTTTGATAAGTGAATCATGTGTCTAGAGTCAATATTGGCTTTGATGAGTGAATCATGTGTCTAGAGTCAATAATGGCTTTGATAAGTGAATCATGTGTCTAGAGTCAATAATGGCTTTGATAAGTGAATCATGTGTCTAGAGTCAATATTGGCTTTGATAAGTGAATCGTGTGTCTAGAGTCAATAATGGCTTTGATAAGTGAATCATGTGTCTAGAGTCAATAATGGCTTTGATACAATATTTTGTATAGCAAACAGTGACATCTTACGGAACTGTTTACATGTGCACTTAGTCTATTTCATACACAAATATGAACTTTGTGATATAAGTTTAAGATTTAGATTTTATTCTGCTTTGATTTATAGTTAAAGATCCTGTAACACAATTTTTTCATGGTTTTATTTCATAAATATGATGCTCAAAATAAGATTTGTCAATATTGTAAGTAAGTTCCAATAAGCAGTATTAATAAAGATATTACCAATTTAACATTAAATTTTCATGTAAATGAAGGGAGGAAATTAGAAATTTATTTTCTGTAAATTCTAAGTCAAATTTTCTAATAAGAAATGAATGCATATAATTTATTGATTACATATCATGTGCACAAATATTTGCTGTACATATTTTACACTTTCTTCGATGTTTGAAAATTGTTTTATTTGCATAATTGTATACATATATAATTTCTTTTAAGTGTTGTACACATACAGTAACAATATCAATCACAAAACATGCAGGATCTTTAACTTGTTCCTTGTATTGTAGGGGCCTATACAAATGTACTTTTTTTGTGAGCAGTTGACCTGAGCAATGGATTGAAAAAGAGGAACTAAATTTTCTACAGCTAAAGATCCACGATAAATGTAAAGTCAGGGAAAGCAGTGATCCCTCGGAAGCATTTATAAAAAATTACATGAAAATTTCATGCTTGGTTTGATAAAGTCATTCATGAAGGACAGTCAAACCATCAACTTTATATTCTTCTTTTTGACAGGTTGTTTTCATATTGTCTGAATATTCAAATAGATTTAATTGTATTGAAAATGTGTTTATATACATATATTTTGTATAATTCAGTATACTGCAAATGGAGGTAAGATGTCTTCAAAAAGAGAAACCTGAAAATAAAGGTAATTGTCTATCTTCATTGTCTGATTTTAATTTAACTGATTTTTGTGTCGCCTTGAAAAGGTGACATATAGGGGTTACTTTAGTTGGCGGCGTCGGCGGTGTCAGCGTCGGTTGTGCCGTTGTCGGCGTCTGCGTCAACAAAAGCTTGTCCCGAGCATAAGTCAGTCACTATTAGTCGGATTGACTTCAAACTTAGTATGCATGCTCCTTTCAATATCACGAAGTGCAGTGCACAAAGACAGGTACTCTGCACTTCTTATTTTTTGAGTTATTGCCCTTTGTAAATTTTCATACTTTAATTTTGTCCGGGCCATTCCTCTTCAACTATAAAAGCTATGGACTTGAAACATCATAGGGTGGTAGATCTCATTAAGAAGAAGTGCAGTGGACAAGAATCCGTACTCTGCACTTCCTAACTTTTGAGTTATATCCCTTTGTTAATTTTCATACTTTATTTTTGTCCGGGCCATTTCTCTTCAACTATAAAAGCTATGGACTTGAAACATCATAGGGTGATAGATCTCATTAAGAAGAAGTACAGTGGACAAGAATCCGTACTCTGCACTTCCTAACTTTTGAGTTATTTCCCTTTGTTAATTTTCATACTTTATTTTTGTCCGGGCCATTTCTCTGAAAGTATTAAAGCTATGGACTTGAAACTTCATATGATGATAGATCTCATAAAGAAAAAGTGCAGTGTTTAAGAATCCGGACTCTGCACTTCCTAACTTTTGAGTTATTGCCCTTTGTAAATTTTCATACTTTAATTCTGTCCGGGCCATTCCTCTTCAACTATAAAAGCTATGGACTTGAAACATCATATGATGATAGATCTCATGAAGGAAAAGTGCAGTGCACATGAACCGTTACTCTGCATTTTTTATTTTATGAGTTATTGCCCTTTGTTAATTTTCATACTTTTTTCTGTCCAGGTCATTTCTCCTCAAGTATAAAAGCTATAGACATGAAACTTCATAGGATGATTGATCTTTTTAAGAAAAAGTGCAGTGTACAAGAACCGGTACTCTGCATTTCTTATTTTTGAGTTATTACCCTTTATTAATTTTCATACTTTATTTATGTCCAGGCCATTTCTCATAAATTATAAAAGTTATGGACTTGAAACTTCATAGAATGATAGATCTTATTGATAAGAAGTGCAGTGCATAGAAACTGCTGCTCAGCACTTATTACTTTTAGAGTTATTGCCCTTTGTTGATTTTCATATTTCATTTTTGTCCTGGCCATTTCTCCTAAACTATATTGTTCACAAGGCGACACATCTGACTCGCGGAGTTCTAGTTCTGATTAAACACTGTCTGTTGTTAGTTCCCTTCTAATTTTTCCACCGTCTGCCATTCCACATGACAGAATAGGGATAGGGAGCCAAGGACAAAAAAGAACAATAGAATTCATTCTGTAACAATAAAGTATGAGGCCTACTGTTATGGCTCTTTATTAAACAAAGAGTATGCACTTCAGTTTTACCTTAACTTTTTAGAAAAAAAAATAAAGAAGTGTTTATTATCTAGACAAACATGACATAACAATGCAAAATTACACTGCATCTGTGTATGTGTCAAGTATCATGACTCAGAAAGTTGACATAATTGTGCGTCTTCCCTTACTTAAAAATATCACAGAAATATACCTATAGCTTAGTTATTTCCGTGGCCGAGTGGTTAAGGTTGTTGACGTCAAACCACTTGCCCCTCACCGCTGTGGGTTTCGAATCCCGACAGGGACTTTGGATTCTTTCATGCGAGGAAGCTATCTAGCTAGCTTACAGAACGTCGATGGTTCTACTCAGGTGCCCGTTCGTGCCCGAAATAATGCACGGAAGGGCACCTGAGGTTTTCCTCCACCAGTAAAGCTGGAACGTCGCGATATGACCTTTATTGTGTCAATGTCACATACCCCGGCCCCCCAGAAGAAAAAAAAGAAAAGAAAAAAGGAAGAAAGTTATTTATAAATAAATTGTTTTATTCTTGAAAACTCCTGAATTATGGACTTTTTATCTGCCCGAAAGGGCATATTATGTTATACCCCCTGGCGTCCGTCCGTCCGTCCGTTAGCAATTTGGTTTCCGGAGCATAACTTAAGTTCCATTTGGCCCACAATGTTCAAACTTCATAGGATGATTGAAGACCCCTATTGGTTTTGGGGTCACAAAGTCAAAGGTCAAGGTCACTATTACCTTGATACTGAAAACAGTTTCCGGAGCATAACTTAAGTTCCAATTTGCCCACAATGTTCAAACTTCATAGGATGATTGTCCATATTGGGTAGAAGACCCCTATTGATTTTGGGGTCACAAGGTCAAAGGTCAAGGTCACTATGACCTTAAAACTGAAAACAGTTTTCGGAGCATAACTTGAGTTCTATTCGACCCACAATGTTCAAACTTCATAGGATGATTTTCCATATTGGGTAGAAAACCCCTATTGATTTTGGAGTCATAAGGTCAAAGGTCAAGGTCACTATTACCTTGATACTGAAAACAGTTTCCGGAGCATAACTGAAGTTCCATTAGACCCATAATGTTCAAACCTTATATGATGATTGTCCATATTGGGTAGAAGACCCTATTGATTTTAGGGTCACAAGGTCAAAGGTCAAGGTCACTATTACCTTGATACTGAAAACAGTTTCCGGAGCATAACTTAAGTTCCATTTGGCCCACAATGTTCAAAGTTCATAGGATGATTGTCCATATTAGGTAGAAGACCCCTATTGATTTTGGGGTCAAAAGGTCAAGGGTCAAGGTCACAATATCCTTAAAACTGAAACAGTTTCTGGAGCATAGTTCCATTTGACCCACAATGTTCAAACTTCATAGGATGATTGTCCATATTATGCAAAAGACCCCTTTTGATTTTGGGGTCACTAGGTCAAAGGTCAAGGTCACAATTACCTTAAAACCAAAAACAGTTTTCGGAGCATAACATAAGTTCCATTTGGCCCACTTTAAGTTTATTCAAACTTCATAGGATTATTGTCCATATTGGGTAGAAGACCCCTATTGATTTTGGGGTCACAAGGTCAAAGGTTTAGGTCATTATTAATAACTTAGTATTAATCAACCTACAGCTGTAAAATTTTATAGGATGAACAGCTAATTCCCATGTCTTACAAATGCTTCATCCTTACTAAAAAAAAATACTTTCGGGCATATAATGCTCCGCCTAGCGGTGCTCTTGTTGGGACTTACATTGATATTGAGACATAAATGACCTTGCCTTTCACTGTTTATGTTTACATGGTTAACCTTTGAATGGATGTTCAGTACTTGAACTTTGCTCGAGTATGTACATATATTGATTTTGGGGTCACACATTTGCAGGAATATAATCACGAAGGCCAATAGGTATTCCTGATTAGTTACAAAGAATTTTAACCATAAACTGTGCATTATTATACTGCAATGCATGAATAATGAATATCTATTTCTATTCTAACGTGCTAATAAAAGAAAAGAGAAAATTATGTTGAAGATATTTGGCATATAAGTATTTTATAAGTCTCATTTGGTTTTTTGATGGCAAATGGCGTGTTTGCATTCCTTTATTATGCCATGCTCATCAGTCCTACCAGTTTTGTACGAGAATGATGTAAAGCATGTTAGACTTAATAATTAATATATGTGACGTCATTGTGTCTGTTTTTGCACATTCTGTTGTTCAGGGGGCCGATTATGATTATGAGTTTTTAGGCCCCGGGCCACAAACTCTATATCGGTCATGTGACACTCGTAATAAGTTAAAACTGTTTTCAACTTTGTTACTTTGTATAGAAACCAAGTGTATTAATTGATATTTAATATACATTTAATGTTCATTATTTCATTTACAGGATGGTATTATGTACCAACACAAGGTCAGTTTAAAGAAAGGGAAGACATGTACGGAAGTCAGGAGATGGTGAAGGCTAGAGAATTAGGGAAATAACTTGTTACTAAGATATGTCGTACAGGATTATTATGAAACAAAGCCACTTATTATTTAAATGCATTGCTTTTGAACTTTTAATGTGGTTTATTGACATAATTTCCTCTTCACAGTTTTAGACATAATATAGATATATGAGGATTTTCAAATAAACTTTAAGTAACCTGAATTAAAGAAGAATTATTGAAGAATAAAGTGTTAGATATTGTATGAAACATATTGTTTTGCATCAAATTTTGTGAATAAACATTGAGTAAATATTGTTCCTTATCAATCTATATCGTTGCTGTGTAATGCTTTGGCTATAAAAATGTGTACAGAACCATTAAGGTACGCTAGGAACATACTCATCATAAATAGGTTTTAGTCTGAAAGGTAAACTAGATTCAGACTACTAAAAGTAATGGTAGAGCTGTATACATAATTTTGTGTATTTATTAAAGAAAACATATTCATTTTTTAGCTCACCTGTCACAAAGGGTGAGCTTTTGTGATCGCTTGTCGTCCGTCGTCCGTAAACTTTTACTTTAAAATGACATCTCCTCATTAACCACTCAGCCAATTTCATCCATACTTCACAGGAATGTTCCTTTGGTGGTCACCTTTGAAAATTGTTCAAAGAATTTAATTCCATGAAGAACTCTGGTTGCCATGGCAACCAAAAGAAAAAACTTAAAATATCTTCTTCTAAAAAACCCAAAGAGCTAGAGCTTAGATTTTTGGCATGAAATATCTTCTGGTGAGTGTCTACCAAGTTTGTTCAAATAAAAGCCCTGGGGTCAAAAGGGTCAAAATTGGCCCCACCCCAGGGAGTCATTGATTTTCCCTATATGCATATAGTAAAAACTTAAAAAGTCTTCTTTTAAAGAACCAAAAGAGCTAGAGCTAAGATATTTAGCATGAAACATCTTCTAATGGGTGTCTACCAAGCTTGTGCAAATAAAAGCCCTGGGGTCAAAATTGGCCCCGCCCCAGGGGGTTATTGATTTTCCCTATATGCATATAGTAAAAACTTAAAAATCTTCTTTTAATGAACCAAAAGAGCTAGAGCTAAGATATTTAGCATGAAATATGTTCTAATGGATGTCTACCAAGTTTATTCAAATAAAATCCCTTGGGTCAAAATTGGCCCCGCCCCAGGGGGTCATTGATTTTCCCTATATACATATTGTAAAAACTTAAAAAAATCTTCTTTTAAAGAACCCAAAGAGCTAAAGCTTAGATATTTAACATGAAACATCTTCTAATGGGTGTCTTCCAAGTTTGTTAAAATAAAAGCCCCGGGGTTTAAACTGGCCCCGCTCAGGGGGCCTATGTACAGGTGAGCGACTTCAGGGCCATCATGGCCCTCTTGTTATGTATTTCACCAAAACAGAAGGTTCAGGGTGAGCTATTAGTATCAAAGGGGGATGCTCTGTCGTCATGCGTCAACATTCATCTTCTTCTCTGAAACCACCTGGCAGATTTACTTTTAATTTGGTCTGTAGCATCCTCATAAAAATCATATTGTGAGCTATTTTTAGCTTGACTATTCGCAGAATAATCGAGCTTATGCAGTCACACATTTATCGTCGTCGGCGTCCCTGTGGTTATGTTTTTGCGTGTAAGCTGTTATCTCCATAACTACTGAAGGGAATGGATTGATACTTCAAACACTTGTTCTCTGTGATTATCTTACATGATGGGCACAAGTCCCATAACTCTGATTTGCTTTTTTGCAAAATTATGCCCCTTTTTCGACTTGGACATTCTTTGTTAATTTTTTGCATGTAAGCTGGTATCTCCATAACTACTGAAGGGAATGGATTGAAACTTCACAAAGTTGTTCTCTGTGATTATCTACCATGCTTGGCACAGGTCCCATAACTCTGATTTCTGATGAGTGTGTACATGAGGGATAACAAATAGGTACAACATCCCTCACGCCCCCTAGCACCGGCTTGAGCTGTACTCAATTCTCAACACTTAATAGTGCTTAAAGTTTCATTCTCTTCATTTTACTGGTTTTATAAATTTAAAATGCTTTTTCAAATATTTTCATTGGCTTTTATATTTTTACCGTATCCGACCATGAATATGGACAAATAGTCCAAAAGACTAAAAAGTGTAATATCCGAGATGTGTGACATAATTTTTATCCCAGAGGTCCGACCCATATTCAAACTTGGCCTAGGAATAATCAGAATAACTTTTCTGACCAATTTCAAGGTTATTTGGTCCAAAACTAGTCTCTAAAATGTTAACAGGTTTTCCTATATTTAAACTTTGTGAGCTAGTTTTTGACCCCAGACGATCCATATTCAAACTTGACTTAAAAATCATCATAACAACCTTTCTTACCAATTTCCAGAACATTTGGTCCAGAACAGCAGTCTCTACAAATGTTAACAGGTTTTTCCATATTTTGGCTGTGTGACCTAGTTTTTAACCCCAGATGACCTAATATTTGGGCTGTGTGACCTAGTTTTTAACCACAGATGACACATTTTTTACCTTTCTAACCAATTCCAGGGACATTTGAACAGACACAGTAGTCCTTAGGGTGTATACAAGGTCTTTCCAAATTTGGGATGTTGGACCTTGTTTTTGACCCAATATAGCCCATATTTGAACTAGAACTGAAAATCAACCTTTATGACTGTCTCAATTTCCAAAACAGTAGCCTCAAGAGTGTTAATAAGAGATTTTTATTTTAAGCTACAGTGACCTAGCTTTTCATGCGAGAAACATGGAAGAACATTTTGATCAAGTTAATAGAAACAATTAATACAAAAATGTAAACATTAGATTGTTAATGAACTAAAAGTGGACGGACAACAGACGACAGACCAGCAACGTTCAATTATCCTAAAAGCTTACCCTGCCAGCTCAGGTGAGCAAAACAGTTGAATCGTTTAATATTCCGGTCAAAAATTGGTTAAATTACAGGTAAAATTATGCAGAAAAGCATGTTTCAGAAATACTATAAAATCCGATATCCTGTAATTGTGAAAAGAAAAACAAAATCAAACAAGCAAATTTGTTGAATTTATATCCCCCGCCGAGTACTGGTTATTATTAACACAACAACTAAAGACATAAGGCTTTATTTATATATTAATCATGGCATAAGCAGTAATATTCTTTGAACTTGATAAATATTCAGGGCAATAACAGAGCCATAATTTTGTGTTAAATAGTAAAATCTGGAAATGCCAATGAGATGTATGCATACTACATAACTAATCAAGGGCCATAAATCTGAGTTATAAGTATCTGACCGGGAACAAGGCGACTATAAGCACATCTTCTCTTAGTATCCCATAAAGTTTCATTGAATTCCAGCCAGTAGAAGCAGAGAAGTAGGGAGGAAACAAATATTTTTCTATATGGATACTGCATAATTAATCAAGGGCCATAACTCTGAGTTAAAGTGTCTGACCGGAACAAGCCGTCAATATGCGCATCTCCTCTTGGTATTGAAGGTTCCCATAAAGTTTCGTTGAATTCCAGCCAGTAGTTGCAGAGAAGTAGCACGGAAACGATTTTTACTCCATATGCATACTACATAACTAATCAAGGGCCATAACTCTGAGTTAAAGTGTCTGACCAGAAAAAGCCTACGATAGCGCATCTCCTCTTGGTATTGAAGGTTCCCATAAAGTTTCGTTGAATTCCAGCCAGTAGTTGCAGAGAAGTAGCGCGGAAACGCTTTTTTACTCTATATGCATACTACATAACTAATCAAGGGCCATAACTCTGAGTTAAAGGGTCTGACCGGAACAAGCCAACGATATGCACATCTCTTGATATTGATGATTCCCATAAAGTTTCGTTGAATGCCAGCCAGTCGTTGCAGAGAACTACTCCGGAAACAATTTTTACTCTATACACATACTGCATAACAAATCAAGGGCCATAACTCTGAGTTAAAGGGTCAGACCGGAACAAGCCGACGATATGCGCATCTCCTCTTGATATTGATGATTCCCATGAAGTTTCGTTGAATTCCAGCCAGTAGTTGCAGAGAACTACTCCGGAAACGATTTTTACTCTATATACATACAGCATAACTAATCAAGGGCCATAACTCTGAGTTAAAGGGTCAGACCGGAACAAGCCGACGATATGCGCATCTCCTCTTGATATTGATGATTCCTATAAAGTTTCGTTGAATTCCAGCCAGAAGTTGCAGAGAACTACTCCAGAAACGAAATTCGTACGGACGGATGGACGGAAGGACAATACCAAAACTATATCCCCCTCCCGATTCCATCGGCGGGGGATAACATATATCGATAGATTGATTTTCTATAGACTTGGCGGTCAAGGATAATTTACGAAAGTGCAAGTACTTATTTCCAGTAGGGTCCTTAACTCAGAAGACTCTAGAGACAGCTATGAGATACAAGAGAGTCCAGGAACCAGTTCTTAACTCTTTTTGAATAGATCCCTCGGTTATTTTACATGCCCAGTGTATAGCACTGATACATGCGAGTTTGTTTGTTTCATTTTACGCATTTTCCAAACGAGATTGTTTGTTTCAATTTATGCCTTTTCCCCAACAGTATTTCAGTCATATAGGTGGGTAGTTTCCTAACCATTGTTCTTGGAGAGTAAAACCAGTACTAGGCTTCCTTCCTCCATGCTTAACTACCAAAGCATCTCCTGGGGATCGAACCCACGCCAGAGAGGTAACTGGATTAGAAGTAATCGACTCTAACCCCTCGACCACGGAGGCGGTCTTGATACATGTGAGGATTATCTGGGTTTCATACCAGTTAACCTCTACGTAGGTGGAAAACACTGAAAGTGTCTCTGAAAAATCCCAAGGGTGTTACATAGGATCGAACCCGGAACCTCAGGAGTGACAGTCATTAGTCTAACCAACTGAACTATCGCACAACCTCAAATCGATGTGTGTGTGTGTGTGCGTGTAAGTGTGCGGATGCACATGGGTGCATACTTGAGTGCATGTATCA
This sequence comes from Ruditapes philippinarum, assembly GCF_026571515.1. Lineage (NCBI taxonomy): Eukaryota > Metazoa > Mollusca > Bivalvia > Venerida > Veneridae > Ruditapes > Ruditapes philippinarum. The sequence continues at coordinate 17,143 of NW_026856286.1, read as the reverse complement.
AACATAATAGTAAAACAAATACGATTTTTTATCAATAGCATTTTATTTTTTTAAATGGTTCTCATCATAATCATAGTAAAATTAAACATATATATATATTCATATATATAGCGTTAATTTCAGAAACAAATATTTTAACATGTTCATTTGTTTCAAACAAAAATAATAACAAAACAGAACAAAGCATAAAGATCTGATCACCATATAACAAATGTACAAATACAACATATGATACATAAATGACTTATCATCATCACATAAACAAAACGTAGCTGAAACAACAAGAGCTGTCACAGGAGACAGCCAAGCTCGACTAATAAAATACTGGACGCAGTAAGGAGGACAAAACTATGAAAGAACAATCAATTATGTGTAATTATGTCGATGCCTTGGTGCGAAAGGGTTGTAACTCATAATTTCACCGAAAATGGTTTTATGGTATTTTTCAATGTAGGAGCAATATACACACATGTTGTAAAAATATTGAACTTGAAAGCTAAAATTAAACTACCAAAAAAGTATATATGTCCAAAGGTTGTAACTCAAACAGACATATTTTGTTGGTGCGAAACGGTTGTAACTTAAGTTACAACCGTTTCGCACCAACATTTTGATAATATTTTGAATAAATCCTAGTGCAAAACAGTTGTATCTCAATATCTTATATCATATTCTGTGAAATATTTAGTGGATTATTTCTTTCAAACTAACTGACAAGTTTATAAAACAGTCTCTGAGCTTCTGATTCCTTGTTATTTACATTATAAATTGGTAAGCTTTCATTCAGACATAATACAAGAATTTGAATAACTTACACATTTTTCAAACATAAATCAATTCCAATGCTTGTAAAAGAAACAATATCATAGTACATTGCTTTATTTGACTAACAGTACTGTTATAGTGATTTTTTTTCAACATAAAAATTGTCATTGGTATAATGTTGCATTGTTTGCAAAATAGGAAGTAAAAGTAATGGACTTATTTTGGTTTTACGAAAATGAAATTACCGTAACTCAAAATAAATTTATTATAAATAATTATTGTCATACAATATATTATGATTGTATCATAGTTTGGAGACTTTTGAAAACAAGTCAGAGTTAAATTGCATACCAATACATGCACATTGCTTTAACTCACTGTCAGTCTGGAGCTTGCTTGTTAACTGGTTCATTTTTTCTGGTTTTTATTTGTTTGGGTCGTCAGACCAAACAAATAATGGTAGTGAAATTTCAGACTCTAATGCTGTTAATTGCAAATGCCGAAAGTAGTCCGCTTTTTTAAAGCGGTTACTTCCCTTTATATGTACACTAACGGCCGAAAAATTCAGGGGAGATCACTGCGTAAAGATGGTCCGATGACAGGCGCATTAATTTTCAAGCAAAATAATTCCCGAATGGTCGAAGATTTCTAATATTCTTTCATTCTTTATATATATACATGCTTATAGTAAGCTCCATGATTATTTACAACAGTCAGCGTCGTTACAAACCCTAATTTAGAATAATATGGTTTTCTTCAAGCCGTTAAACATATAAATTCACCGTGGGCGAGGGGTTTGCGCGCTCGCTTAGGAAGCGAGAGGTCTGGAGTTCAAAACCCAGTTAAGGCAACTCATTTTTTTTCAAATTGTTACAAGTCAAATAAACATTGGATTGAATATCAGTGTTGCAATTAGTTTATTACAATTAAAACGCTGAAAAGCGTTGGTAGCACTATACAAAAACAAATTGGTGTATAATCTCACAACCTGCACCTTTCTTACATTCTGAGACCCAAACAAATTCAGCACCTTCTGTGCTTTGATTACATATTGTGACGACAGGGAAGGAGATAACAGTAGAAAAGTCATATTCAGATGCTTATACATTTGGTACTTTTTTCTTGGATGACTGGGAATGTGTTGTTTTTTTTTGCCTAAGATACAAAAGAGAAAGAACATCAAAACAATCGGCAATCTGATTTATACTCTCATACAAATCCGACAGCCTCGTGTTTCGATGCTTTTTTAATTACTAAATATTAAAATAACTTAAAGAAATTATACAATAATTACTCAATTCTTTATTTGGTTTTAAACTTACATGAGTTACTTTTATAACTTACATGTATTACTATTGGAATATTTTCATGTTTTGTCAAAGACAATTTGTATAAATTAATATTGTACTACAATTTATTTACGTTACAAGACAATGTCTGACTAGATATGTGAACAAATTTTTCTTTGACAACATATTGTAAACAGTAAGTTTAGATACATATTGATATACATAATTTTGTATAGACAAAAGTATTACAATATATTCTAACACAACCCACATTTTTCCCTATTGAACATAGAAAAACCGAAAGTGTGTGTTATTATGCAATAAAATCACTGTTTGACGTCCTATATGTAGACATGTGACGTAATCATTATACACCTGACGTAACCACTAAAGATGTGACGTGCTGACAATAAGTACGGAAACAAATCAGGCGCAATTTAGCTAATTACCATGTACGGCAGCATCTATTTGTTGATGTCGTGTTAGAATCGAAATAATATATCCAAATCGGTGATTTTATTGCTTGTCATTCGGATGCTGATCATTATATATAATTCCCCACATCCGAACTCTAAACAGTGATGTTATTGAGCAATAAAATCACAGTTTGGGATATATTATTTCTTAAATAAAAGGTGTTTATGTGTAGATAATTAAGATAATATATCCCAAACTGTGATTTTATCGCTCAATAAAATCACTGTTTGGAGGTCGGATGTGTGGAATTACGAGGGAGTAGCCTGAGTGATATAATGATGCACATTCAATCAACAAACAGTGATTTTATTAAGTGATAAAATCACCAATTTGGATATATTATTTTGATTCTAACACGACATCAACAAATAAAATTTTAATGCTGTACCTTATATATAGCTAAATTGCGCCTGATTAGTTTCCGTACTCATTTTCAGCGTGGTTACTTTGCGTGTATAATGATTACGTCATTTGTCCTAATATAGAATGTCAAACAGTGATTTTATTGCATAATAACTCACACTTTCGATCTTCTATGCTCAATAGGGAAAAATGCGGGTCGTGTTCGAATATTAAGTAAAATATGTTATTGACCATTTGTTTTCTGTTAGATAAAAGTAAATTATCAGATATATTCTATCTGCTATTTAAAATCATTCTTAAAGATGTTAATCTCTTCCTCAGCTGCATGTGCATTTGTGTGCACACCTGTGAATTTTATTGGGGTGGGGGGATTGCATTTTGTAATTGTTATTATTTGCAGGCCTTATTTTTTTCTCATTTAATTACTGACTGATTTATATCGTAATAAACAATGAAATTTGGGACTGTAAAGAGTTGTAAGAATAGCATGAGCATAGAAGCTTAGAACATCTATTATCATCTTTCTCATACTTTTGGCTTAAAAGTAAAGAAGATCCTGGATAATGCTTAAATAATATAATTTGTACACAAAAGCACATCCTGGAAATTATCTAAGTTTTCAAATTAAGAAAAGCCTATGTATAGAATAGATGTAAAATAAAATGAAAGTGTTCTCATTTTCTAAAGGCTTATATTAACATCTTAGATGGTTTTGTCATTATGTAAGTTTACATTTTGAACTTTGATTCTTGCAAAAACAAACATATTTGGTACTTATGATGGGTTTGACAATCTGAACTGTGTGTCACATGGAAAATAATATTATATATAAAGTGATTTTTAAAAAAAAAATCATTTGACTGAAATTTTATTTTAAAAACATAAAATTTGAAGGTTTTTCACTGAAATATCCAGGCCATATGTTAAATTAGTTCATACTTAACACAACTAAGCTTGGATCTGTTCATTTGACCCATTACTTTTATCAGAATTTAAAGCAAAAATTAAGTTACAACCCTTTCGCACCAAATCATTTTTTGAATTTTTTTTATTTTTTTGGTGCGAAAGGGTTGTAACTGAAACTTTATCAATTATCTCTTTATGCTGACAAAATAAAATAACCTTTCCAATCAATTATATATCAGTAAATGAATGAAAGCCAAAAACCAAAATTAAAGAAGTATTTATTAGAACGTAAAAGAATAAATAAGTTTTTTGTCTCTCCTGAATAATTTCAAAATATTGAGTTACAACCCTTTCGCACCAAGGCATCGATGTATTAAGTTATAGTAAAAAAATAACATTTGTTAAAATAAATTCCAAGATCAAGGGGAATAATTCTAGAAATAGTCACGCTAGAGTTATGAAACTTGTCACACAACATGTATGTAATGATAAGAAGTATATATTTGAAGTTTGAAGTAGATACCTTAAAAAGTAACAAAGTTATAATATTTCATAAAGAAAATCCTAAGTTCAAAGAGAAATAAATCTGTAAAAATTACTTCAAGAGTTATGAACATTGTCACATAAAATATAATTGATTATATGGAATAAGTATTTGAAGTTTGAGGTAGATACCTTTAAAACTAAAAAAGTTATAGTAAAAAATAACATTTTTCTAGTAAAAAAATCTAAGTTGATGGGGAGATAATTCTTGCAATATTGGTGCTAGAGTTATGAACCTTGTCACATAAGATATGGATGATGATAAGGTACATATATTTGAAGTATGAGGTTGATCCCTTAAGAAATAAAGAAGTAACAGTAAAAAATAGTATTTTTTAAGGAAAATTCTAAGTTCAAGGGGAGATAAATCTGAAAATATTGGTGCTAGAGTTATGAACCTTGTCACATAAGATGGGGATGATGATAAGGTACATATATTTGAAGTATGAGGTTGATCCCTTAAGAAATAAAGAAGTAACAGTAAAAGATAGTATTTTTTAAGGAAAATTCTAAGTTGAAGGGGAGATAAATCTGAAAATATTGGTGCTAGAGTTATGAACCTTGTCACATAAGATGTGGTTGATGATAAGGAACATATATTTGAAGTTTGAAGTTGATACCTTAAGAAATGACAAAGTTATAGTGAAAAATATTTTACTGCACCAAAATTTAATCTAAAATCTGGACGCCGACGCCGGGGCGAGTAGGACAGCTCTCCATATACTTCGTATAGTCGAGCTAAAAATTGAGAATGACTTATGTGACAGGGAATTACTATTAAAGTATTTGAATATAAATGATGCTCAATAATTTCTTTAGCTTTACCCAACTTTATCACATTTTCTTTTATAATTAAATTCATAAAACAAGAGGGCCATGATGGCCCTGAGGTCGCTCACCTGTATGAAGGCCTCTGGAGCGGGGCCAGTTTAAACCCCAGGGCTTTTATTTGAACAAACTTGGAAGACACCCATTAGAAGATGTTTCATGATGTTAAGTTTTTACTACACACATATAATGAAAAACAATGACCTCTGCCCCCCGCAAGGGCCAATTTTTACCCAAGGGCTTTTATTTGAACAAACTTGGTAGACACACATAAGAAGATGTTTCATGCTAAACATCTAAGCTCTAGCTCATTGGTTTTTTTAAAAGAAGATTTTTTAAGTTTTTACTAAACACATATAGTTAAAAACAATGACACCCCTGGGGCGGGGCCAGTTTTGACCCCAGGGCTTTTATTTGAACAAACTTTGTAGACACTTACCAGAAGATGTTTCATGCTTAATATCTAAACTCTAGCTATTTGGGTTTTTTCAAAGAAGGTTTTCAAGTTTTTGCTATACACATATCAGGAAAATCAATGACCCCCGGGGCGGGCCAATTTTGAATCCAGGGCTTTTATTTGAACAAACTTAGTAGACACTCACTAGAAGATTTTTCATGCTTTATATCTAAACTCTAGCTATTTGGGTTTTTTCAAAAAAGATATTTACACATATAAGGAAAATCAATAACCCCTGGGGCGGGGCCAATTTTGACCCCAGGGCTTTTATTTGAACAAACTTGGTAGACACCCATTAGAACATGTTTCATGTTATATATCTTAGCTCTAGCTCTTTGAATCTTTTAAAAGAAGTTTTTTTAAGTTTTTACTATATGCATATAGGGAAAATCAATGACCCCCTGGGCCGGGGTCAATTTTGACACCAGGGTTTTTATTTGAACAAACTTGGTAGACACTCATTAGAAAATGTTTCATGCTAAATATCTTAGCTCTTGCTCTTTTGGATCTTTAAAAGAAGATTTTTAAGTTTTACTTTATGCATATAGGGAAAATCAATGACCCCCTCAGGCAGGGCCAATTTTGACTCCAGGGCTTTTATTTGAACAAACTTGGTAGACACTAGACAACGGACGAAGAGTGATCCTTATAGCTTACCTGAGCATATGCTCAGGTGAGCTAAAAAATATACCAAACGTTCAATGACAAAAGAAGGGAAACAACTGAAGTAACTTTGCATGACAACTACTTATCACATTTACTTCCCTTTAATAAATTCTGCATAAGTAATTTAGTATGCTTGTAAAACGATGTCATTTTAACGCGGTTCATTCATAAAGTGACGTTGTTGTTTGACATGCGACTTATCTGGCACCACCATGCCAGATGAAATTTCCGGTATGGGTAAAACTCACGGAAACACCAGTCTGCTATGCAAGAAAAAGAAGTTTTAGTAAAACGTAACTTTTTAAAAAGAAATTTTATATGAGATAATTATTGAAATAGTGGTGCTTATGTTTTTTCTTACATATGGTGCAGGTGATGAGCATTTATAATAATAAATATACAACTGCACAAACATTTTAACAGCTAAATAACAATACAGCATAAACTGTTTCAAAAATTGAGGTAGGTAACAATTTATAACAGGTATGAATCATATATAATTCCTAATTAGCGAGGTATTTGAAAATATGTACTGTACACTTGTAAATGACCATCAGATTCTAGTCCTAACAATACTTTAGTGTTCTTTGCTAAATCTAACTTTTTACATAAGACAAGTGAAATGTCACATGAAATTTCTTCCCAACTGTGAGGTTATAATGTGTATGATACTTCTTTTTCAGGTTTGTAAGGATTTCGTCATAGATCTTGTTTGTAACAACTTGGATATTTATCTTCTGTTAAACAATGAAGTCTGGAAGATCTGAAAGACAGAAAAATTGTCTCTATCAATATTAAACATGTTAGACAAATATGACAATAGGGCCATCAATAGTCCTGAAATCGCTCACCTTAAAATAAAATATCTCCATGACAAGGAACAAGGGGGGGGGGTAGGTTATGTCACACCAACACAGTATAGGTCATCTGGTTCCAGCTTTACTGGTGGCGGAAGACCTCAGGTGCTCTTTCGTGCATTATTTCAGGCACGAACGGGCACCTGAGTAAAACCACCGACATTCCGTAAGGAACAAGTCATATCAGAAACTACAAGAAAAGCATTGATGCAAAGCATCAAAGGGCGTCCAAGCAAGAAATACAGCAGGTGCAGATGAACTAGTAGATATATGATGACAAGATATTCTTATAAACTTTTCAATGGTTCATTGGTTTTTACCAGAATTGTATATCACTTATGAATGAACGGACGAAAGACATTGTTCATTACTTAAAACTTTGATTGGCATGCTAGAAATTAGAATATTACTTGTTATTTCTTTATGATCGTGGTTATTAATAGCAACGGTTATACATGTATACAATCATTTATAATCCATATGTGTAACGCATGATCAACACCACACTTGTGTAATTGTCCCTTATTATGTTATCGCTATTAGCGAAGACCCCCTCTTAAGGTATCTGTTCACATTTAGTAACAATATGACACTTGTTATATTACCATGTTGATCATGTTGAGCATAATTGTTTATTATACAATAATTGTAATATTTATTTTAATAAAAAAAATACAGATTTTATGAATATTGTTTTCTTTTCTTCTTTTTTTGTGTTTTATGCGCTATTTTAATACGGAGTTTTTACGTTTACTACTATTTTAAGAATTCAATTTTCATATTGACCGACGATTATAAGTCAAAACTTAACTGGAAAGGGTCAGTAAACTATGGTTAATCTTTCAATATATAATATTGTTTATTCTTAAACCATATACATGTACATTTGTATTTTTCTTTATCATTTTTTAAATTATCAATCAATTAAATAATTCATAAAATCTGATTTGTAACTTTGAATAATTCCTCGGCATCTTACTAAACACGAATATCAAATTAAATAAAATGTTTCAAAGTTGATAGTGTCATATTAATGCCATAAAAATGTACATTTTTTCTCAATTATTGTACATATTTATTGTTTTGATCTCATATAGATAAAATAAAACATGCGATTTGTGTTTTTTTTTCGAATTGTATGTTTATGTATAATAATAATCAATAAATTTGAGAGTTAATCTGTGTTTAATAATTATTGAAACCAAACTAAGTGACAAACATTCATTTTGAAAAAAAGCTTATTTATCTGTAAAGTATTTGTTCTGTTCTGTAACGATATCAAACATCTACTCCAAAACCGGGAGAGACCGGGCAATAAACGTGTGGTACTATTCGCCGGTCACTAGTAAATCCCGGTCAAAATAGACCAGGAGAGACCGGGAATTGCTGATAGGAGTACATCCCTCTATAAATAGATTTTCGGAATATTTAGGTCATCAACTCATCATTCTATTTACAGTTTTCGGGATAACATACCATAATAACCCACTGTGTACTACAAAATGATAAATAAAAATACCCCGAAGAGCGCGATTTATTGACGGAAAAGGTGATTTCATTTGAAAATGTTTGCATTGCGAAATTCTCCAGTTTGCTATTCATTGTACATATCGCGACTAATTAATAATCAAGCACCCTCATACAGATCGGAATGATCAGCTTTTATTATGAACAACTATAAAAGGCTCGAGAAGTTGCTGTCGCCCTTTCACAAAATCTGATTTCATTCCATAAAAGGCTGTGTGTCTGCGGCGCTTCGGCGCGGACGCCAATAAACAAAAGCAGATATCTAAATCTTTAATTAATATCACAAAATTCATATTTGTGTCTGACATAATTGCATATGTGATTGAAAACATTACTCAGGTTGCTACTGCTATGGGAAAACAACAGTTCCAAAAGAAGTGTACATATAAGGAAAATCAATGACACCCTGGGTGGGGCAAATTTTGACCCTAGACTTTTATTTGAGCAGTAGACACTCACTAGAAGATGTTTCATGCTAAATGTCTATTTTTAGCTCTAGTTTTTTAAGGTTTTCTAAAAAGAAGTTTATTTTTTTTGTTTTTACTATATCATACAATGAAAATCAATGTCCCCTCCCATTGGGGTGTGGCCAATTCTGACCCCATGGCTTTTATTTGCAGACACTCGGTAGACTATCACTAGAAAATGTTTCATGCTTTATATCTAAGCTCTAGCTTTTTGGTATTCTTAAAAGTACATTTTTTAAGTTTGTATTATAATTAAATAATAAAATTATGACATTTTAAACAAAATTCAACAAGCAATTTAATTCGTTGAATTTATATCCCCCGCCGAGTACTGGTTATTATTAACACAACAACTGAAGACATAAGGCTTTATTTATATATTAATCATGGCATAAACAGTAATATTCTTTGAACTTGATAAATATTCAGGGCAATAACAAAGCCATAACCTTGTGTTAAATAGTAAAATCTGGAAATACCAATGAGATGTATGCATACTACATAACTAATCAAGGGCCATAAATCTGAGTTATAAGTATCTGACTGGAACAAGGCGACTATATGCACATATCCTCCTAGTATCCCATAAAGTTTCATTGAATTCCAGCCAGTAGTAGCAGAGAAGTAGCAAGGAAACAAATAGTTTTCTATATGGATACTGCATAACTAATCAAGGGCCATAACTCTGAGTTAAAGTGTCTGACCGAAACAAGCCGACGATATGCGCATCTCCTCTTGGTATTGAAGGTTCCCACAAAGTTTTGTTGAATTCCAGCCAGTAGTTGCAGAAAACTACTCCGGAAACGATTTTTACTCCATTCGCATAATGCATAACTAATCAAGGGCCATAACTCTAAGTTAAAGTGTCTGACCCGAACAAGCCGACGATATGCGCATCTCCTCTTGGTATTGAAGGTTCCCATAAAGTTTCGTTGAATTCCACCCAGTAGTTGCAGAGAAGTAGCGCGAAAACGATTTTTACTCCATATGCATACTGCATAACTAATCAAGGGCCATAACTCTGAGTTAAAGTGTCTGACCGGAACAAGCCAACGATATGCGCAATTCCTCTTGGTATTGATGATTCCCATAAAGTTTCGTTGAATTCCAGCCAGTAGTTGCAGAGAAGTAGTGCGGAAATGATTTTTACTCTATACGCATACTACATCACTAATCAAGGGCCATAACTCTGAGTTAAAGTGTCTGACCGGAGCAAGCCGACGATATGCGCATCTTCTCTTGATATTGATGATTCCCATAAAGTTTCGTTGAATTACAGCCAGTAGTTGCAGAGAACTACTCTGGAAACGATTTTTACTCTATATGCATACTACATAACTAATCAAGGGCCATAACTCTGAGTTAAAGGGTTGGACCGGAACAAGCCGACGATATGCGCATCTCCTCTTGCTATTGATGATTCCAATAAAGTTTCGTTGAATTCCAGCCAGTAGTTGCCAAGAACTACTCCGGAAACGAAATTCGGACGGACGGATGTACCAAAATTTGATGTTTATGAGGCAAATGAGCTCATAAACGTCCATAAGCAAAATAAGCTCATAAAAATAAAAACAAAATAGCTCTTAATTTGCTTCCCCGAATTTTTCAGGGAGCATAATAATAAGAAGTGCAGAGCAGCAGTTTCTGTGCACTGCTTTTCTTAATAATAAGATCTATCATCCTATGAAGTTTCAAGTCCATGGTTTTTATGATTTATGAGCAATGGCCTAGACAAAAATAAAGTATGACAATTAATAAAGGGTAATTACTTAAAAATATGAAGTGCAGACTACCGGTTCTTGTATACTGCACTTATTCTTAATGAGATCTATCATCCTATAAGTTTAAAGACAATAGCTTTTATACTTTAGAAGAAATTGCCTGGACAAAAATAAAGTATGAACATTGACAAAGGGCAATTACTCAAAAAATAAGAAATGCAGAGTACCGGTTAATGTGCACTGCATTTTTTATTAATGAGATCTATCATCCTATGAAGTTTCATGTCCATAGCTTTTATATTTTAGGAGAAATGGCCTGGACAAAAATAAAGTTTGAAAATTAACAAAGGGCAATAACTCGAAAAATAAGAAATGCAGAGTACCCCTTCTTGTAAACTGCACTTCTTCTTAATGTGATCTATCATTCAAGTCCATAGCTTTTATACATTAGGAGAAATGGCCCGGACAAAAATAAAGTATGAAAATTAACAAAGGGCAATAACTCGAAAAATAAGAAATGCAAAGTACCGTTTCTTGTGCACTGCACTTTTTCTTAATGTGATCTATCATCCTATGAAGTTTTATGTCCATAGCTTTTATACATGTACTTGAGGAGAAATGGCATGTATGAAAATAAACAAAGGGCAACAACTCAAAAATTAAGAAGTAGAGAGTACTGGTTCTTGTGCACTGCACTTCGGGTCATTATAAGAAGCATGCATACCAAGTTTGAAGTCAATCCGACTTATAATGACGAATTATGCTCCGGACAAGCTTAAGGGGACGCTGACACCGACAACGACGCCGACAAAAGTAACCCCTATATGTCGCCTTTTTCAAGGCGACACAAAAAGTATCTGAACTGTACAATATTACAACTATTAAACTAGAACCCCGCAAGTCGGATGTGTTGCCTTGTGAACAATATAGTTTAGGAAAAATGGCCAGGACAAAAATGAAATATGAAAAATAACAAAGGACAATAACTAATAAATTAATAAGTGCAGATCCCTTAGGAAAAGGAAAGGCATTTAACTTGTAGTTATATTGCAGTTATTTAGCAGTTTTTTCAAATAAATGCCTTTTTTACAATTTTTTGCCCTTCATCTTAATTTGTAGGATTCCATTTAAACAGCAGTTCTTAAAAAACTGGTAAAAACTTGTTGTTAAAAAACTTGTGTCCAGCATTTTTTACCAGTTTTTCAACATTTAAAAATAAATGGTGATGTTAAACAATACTTACATTACCATTTTTTACAAGTTATTTTCTTGAACCATTTTTTTAAGCTAAAAGATTGTGACAGAAGCTGCAGTTTTTACAAGTTTTATTTAAATGCTTTTAGGAAAATATAATTCATGCACACTAATATTCACTTAATACCTTGTAGTGCATCATAGCAATATTGTATGTGTACAACTCACCGGTGTGGGGTGTAAATTTACTTTCAAACTGAGTCATGCCGTCCAGAGGCAGCAAAAGAAATCACATGAACAAACCCTGTCGTCTTCTCTTTTTTTTTTTAAAACTCATGAGCCAGATAGTTTGTCTGTACAATGTGAAGGTTGTAGTTTACAATGCCTGCGACAGAGTTGAAACTCAGACACTAGCTGTTGTATTTTATAAATTATACTGCTTGCGGTAACGTAATTTCAAACCAAAACAAAATTTCTACAGCATTCTTTTCTTCAATTTTCTTTCAAAAGGAAGCTTTGCAAAATACTATACAATAGTATATAACTTTGATTTCAAAATTACTGTTAGCTGTTTTAGTACCGCGAAAATAGGAACTTTCAATGTAAATGAAAGAAAGCATGTTTGACAGACAAGTTAAATGGTATGAAAAGACATTATGAAGTCCTACATATTATTATTATTATTGTAAAACAAAATTTTTTTTTTTTTGTGTCTTGAGAGTGACTCACTCTTTCCAAAAGAACAATAGGGAGTAAAGACACTAGCTCTAAAATTTATCTGTTGCTCTATAGTTAAATCTAGTCAGCATTAGACATCAGCATGTATTAACATAAAATTTCTGATATTTGGAGGATCAGATTGAGAATAGATATCTTATTTATGGCAATTGTTCAAAAATAATTATGTCCCCTCATTTTCTCATTATGTACACTTAAAACGATTCTTTATAGCTGACATATGCATGAATCACTTATGTCCACTTTTAACAGTTCTTGTATATCTTGTTTTTTTTTGTTTTGTTTAAGCTAGACTTTAAAGCCCCATGTATTTCTTAAGAATTCTGTATCGAAAGGGTTTTACCTCTTGACACCAAATGTCAAAATATTTAGCCTTTGTATATTGTTTTTTACTAATAAACCCCAGTCGTTTCTGTATCGTTAGTACCTTCAGTACTTTGATTATGGAAATTTGATAGTCTGCAATATAACGTAAATGATGTACACTAGACAGCTAGGCCTTTAGAATATAAAAGAAATCACCATCAAAGAAGAAATAAAATAACTTTTTTAAAATGTCCTTGCAGAAAGATATACTGGTATTTAAAAAGTCCCAGTATTTCCCAGTTATTATCCTAGAAAATTCCAGAATGTTAAAACCAGTCTTGGCTATTCTAGTAATGCCTAGGAAATACCAGTTACTGAGAACTAGGCATTTCTAATAATTTTTAAACAACTCATCAATTTCAAAGTTATACTAGGAATTGTAATTTATTTTCTGAGATTTCTAAGACTTAAGATTTTGCAAAATTCCTAGTCTTTAGGAATTACTTAGAATTTATCTTGTAGAACAAAATCCTTAAGATCTGTGCTAAATTCCTTGAATCTTACATAAATTCCTAAAGACTAGGAATTCTCTTTGTTGAAAGTAAACAAGTAAATAAAGAAGGAAGACAATAAAATTGAAAATAAAAATGTTTTCTTTCTTTTTTTAAATAAAACAACATACTGATCTAGATCTATTTAATAATATTTTTCTAGGATTACTTTTATTATTATTATTTAATTGAAATTTAATAATCAATTGACCTTAATGGTCAACCTGCATTATGACAATTTTATCATTGGCCATTTAATTAATAGATATTAAATAGGAATATATAACCCAAAAAGAAATAACAAATGTTCAGGCACTCCAAGTAAATCAAAGACGTATTATAAACCTTAAGAAAATAATCAATAATTGACATCTGAAGTATGTAATTTTTATCAGTTGTGTAGAGCTATTTTTAGCGCTGTCAAATTGCATCCACTGATGTCATGCTTCAGTGCACAGGCTGTGTGTATAAACCACTTTATGCACGGCTTATACTGCCTGTTGACATTTTTATTGATTGTGATTTGAACATATGTAGATCTAATTAGGGGTGGATTTAAGGTGATTATTATTGCATAGTTGAAAATCCCATGTGGCAAATAGACTCTTGTGCAGATTTTTTCACGTGTCAAATTTGTGCATTTCCAAATTTTCACGAGTCAAAACCCGAATCTCCGCCTGAATTAAAGTAGGCCTATATGTGGCAGGTCATATTTATGCTGACGGAAATTAACGATGATAACTTAGTCTTTACTTAACCAGCGAACCTTTACGATTATACTCGAGCAATTTCCGTATATTTACGCTAACCGAGACGAGCATAATTTCATGACGTATTTAAGGTAGTACACCCCTAATGGGCACTATAAGGAATTGTAAATTTGACAACATAGGACAGTTATATGCCTTAAATGTCACCTGTATGCAAAATTTAAACAAAATTTACCGTGTGGTTTATGAGTTATGGACATTTTTATGAACTAAAACTTTGCCATTAGAAGGGATTTTTTCAGAAATGAGGAAACTCTAAATAATCTATAATATCATCATTATGAAAAATGTTTTCCTTTTGCTCATTGTTAAGAAATAAACAATGACATATAGGTAACAAATTAAACAAGCAAAATGATTGTTTTTAAACGAAATGTTTTTAATATGTATAAAAATGTAACCCTACCCCACCCACTTTTAACACTAATTTGACCATTTCCCTATGTAAAAAGCCTTATTTAAAATATCCCTAAAATTTTCAAAAATGAGGGGCTATTTTCAAAGTTTGCCTAAATTTTCTTTAATGTATATTGCTTGGTCTTGCAAAATATAAAATACTTTTACCGTTTAGTTTTTATTTTATTAAACTTTGAAAATATCTGGTATCATATTTGCTATTAAATTTGGCATTATTTAATAAATAAATACCTACAATAATTATATAATTAAAATAAAACACTTTTTTCTTCCATAGGGGGTCTGAGAGGTTAATAAAAAATGTTAAAAAGAAAAAAAAGAAAGAAAAAAAATTGCCCCTTCTGGGGTTTGAACCCACGCCCCCTCAGTTTCAATACACTTTACAGTGATTTTAGCCTATTTGGATACTCTTCAAAGTGGAGACAGTGCATTAGGGGTGTACTACCTTAATACGTATACTGATGACGTAGCAACACAATTGTTTTGGAAACTACTGTAGCTTTGTATGAAATTCAAGCGCTTGTTGGGCTAAAATAATAGATTTGTGAAATAAAATTCAACGATATAATTGAAATTATTCAGTCATTGTATTGACGGCAAAAACAACGGAACTACACGAAATTTTGCGAATCAAGCACATGTTACTGACGTAGTACACAGGTTTATTACGTAGAACACAGGTTTATTGTGCGCGCAATATTCAAAGACGGCAGACACTTCGTTTCATATCGACAGTGAACTGATATCGTCTCCCCAATAAAGACATACAACGAGGAAGGTGAAATAGCCCAAGCAAATTATCAGAAGAAGACCTTCAAAGCTGCAATCGGTGAAATTCACTGTGAGTATTATCATAAATGCACTGTTTTTTTCCCAAACAGAGACGGCGTGTTTATGACCTCTAGAAAAAATGAAGAGTCTAGAGATTATTTTAATGACCTTTCTTCACTTCTAAAAGCATTATTTTGTAACAATTTGCCGACTGTAACAATAGAAATAATAATTGTATTTCCAGCTTATTCCTAGTTACAGTTAAGATACTTAAACCTTACTGGAAAAAAATGCGTAAACGGACATTTGTCACATATTTTCGCGACCTGTTTTCATTTATTTCTTTGTTGAACAGGAAAGATATAATAATAATAAATAAAAAACAAAGCATCGTTAAATCTGGCTGTGCTTCCCTGCAGGAAATTATTTGCTTATGCCCTTTAAAAATATTGAAATTTAAAATATTGTTTTGAAAAATGCATGGCTAGAAAGTTTTTTTACACCCAGACAGTGCAATACCCTAGTATGCAGACAGTTCACTACCTTAGCAATTTTGAACTTGTATTAGAAAAAAAAGTTTTTCATAAAGAAACAATATTTTTATATGACCATTAATTTATGTAGATCTAGTTATATATTTAGAACAAGATCAACAAGAAAAGATGATGTTCAATAAGCCTACATTAGCGACCACAACGGTATTCGTAAATATATTAGTCGCTATTCTGTACAACGGGTAAACACGGTCATTTTCGACGACGATTTTGTAAAGGATAAAGCATAACACAGGTATGCCTTTTTCTATTTTGATGCAAATATCATTTCTCTATTTATCCCGTGTGTTCTTTCAATATGAAAACAGATATTTATTATAAAAAAGAAATTTGTTTCATCCATGTGCCATCCGATATCCGGTAATGTTCCGCCATTTTGAAATATTACGTCAGCCAATAATGTTGTCATCCGGGCGTTACTGAGGCAGAACGCTGACCCGGATGAAGTTAAAAATAGTTATCGGGCTATCTGTTTTTCCCAACTGGTTCCCCAGTCCTTGACATTGCGTTTAAACCATTTGATTTTCATAAAATATAAATAGTATGACATTCAATCATTATTTTTATCTAGTTTATTTCGGATGTCGTTTCTAGGACAATGATTTTCTAACAATTCAACCATTTCTCTTCCTAATGGTGTATTTTTTTACCAATTCTAAGCGATCGCATAACTGCGCACACCCCATTATAAATGTCACCTCCCTTGCGAAAGGTTAAAAACGAAACCGGAAGTACAGATTTTCATCGGTAAATAATCCAATGTAAACAATAGACTTCAGATTTTTCTGCTTGCATAAAATCATGTCACATCTAACGAATATGTAAACAAAGTGAAAAAAATTGTGACAGGTGTTTAGCCTAATCAATATTAGTCTATTTATCAGTTTTTTATAAAATTGAAAATAATTTTTAGATTCTTGATTATAGTTTGATAGTACCTGTTACAGTTATCTTGTGTTTTTAATTAAACTGTTTT